>NC_140581.1:552241421-552433921 GCF_964204655.1 Triturus cristatus
CCTTGTACTTTGACACTGATCAGCAGTGGCAAAGTACCCAAAGCATCTAAATTGGCAACTCTATGTCAGGAAAACTGTCTAGGGGGAAAGCAAAAAGTTTAGGGAACTTTAGCCAAAAAGGCCAAATCCTAGTCTTCATGATTGCTTAGGCTCCCTCTGTGCTTATGGTGTCCCTTCTATTTATTTTGTTTTCTTTGTTTGTCACCAGGGTACATCTGGTGAGAGACAAGTGAGTCTTGTTGTGGTATGATGTTGCTGGATATGGTTGGGATCCTGCTGCAGAAGACGTTTAAAAGGTCATTACACAGGTCTTGAGTTGAGCTGATGTTGATGGCTGCTGCACTGGTTGTGGTGAAATTCTTGATGATTGTGAACATTTCTTCGCTACTGTTGGAGTTGGTGCCTATTTGTTCGACTAGGGCCTTCCTCTTGGTATCTCGTATTAGCTAATGGTATTTCTCCAGAGCTGCTTTGCAAGTGTTTTTTTTCCACTTCTCCTCGGCTGGTTCTCAATATCTGTCCCAATAGTTTGCAATGTTGTTTGGTCATTCTGAGGTCTTCCATCTATTAGCTGGCTTATGGTCTTGTTTTTGCTCTGTGGTTTTGTTTGTGGGGGGCCAGCGCATTGGCACAGTCGGTAACATACTTGCTGACATTTTTGATGTCACCTGCTGCATGTCCCCGAGTTCTTTCTTGTTCTTGTGAATGCCTGAGACCCAATCCACTTCTGCCTGATTGTTAGTGTCAGCATGCTTGGCCTGCTGTGAGGAATCTTTTGTGCTGGTAGATGTTGATTGTAAGACTGACTATGTCATGATCAGTCCAGGTGACGGGCCTGGGTATGTTAACCGTGATGTTGTTTTAGAATGTGAAGAAGGGATCTGGGGTGTGTCCTGCCACATGGGTGGTATCTGTGATTCGTTGGGTTAATCCCAGGTTGCTGAGGCTGTCTAGGAGTGCCACTGAGATGGAAGTGGTCTGGTCTTCTACATAGAACTTAAGGTCTCCTAGGAGGATTAATGCACTGGAGTTGAGGACTAGCGGGGCGATGAAATCCATAATTTAGTGATGGTATTATGGATTTGCACTGTGTTTGAATTTCAGGTCCTTGAGTTCACTCCTGAGGAGGGTTTTGAGACACAGAAAAATCTGAGAATATTGGATCATCATAAAATGTAAGGAATAACAAAGGATGTTTTATGAAAATTGTGAACTGGCAGATGAGTAACACAGACTTAATTTGAAGATATGCCACTCCATCCTAATGAGCTCAGAAATTAAAGCAGATATTTGAAATATATGCTCACTGTTGAAAAATCGCCTTTCGGCAGGGTCAAGCCTAAACATTTTTCCTTCCTCCTCCAACTTTTTGCTGAATTCGTTTTTGTTGGCCTTAGGACTCAAAACACTTTACCACTGCTAATCAGTGCTAAAGTGCATGTGCTCTCTCCCTAAAAAGTGGCAACTTTGACTCATACCCGATTGGCATATGTAATTTACTTATAAGTCCCGATCAAAAGTGCACTACATGTGCCCATGGCCTGGGAATGAAATGCTACTAGTGGGCTTCCAGCACTGATTGTGCCACCCACTTAAGTAGCCTTTTAACCATGCCTCAGGCCTGCCATTGCAGAGCCTGTGTGTGCAGTTTACACTGCCAAGTCAACCTTGTAAAATAAATCTTTTGCCAGGCCCAAACTTTCCCTTTTTATGCATATAAGTCATCCTTAAGGTATGTCCTGGACATCCCAGGGGGCAGGGGGCAATATATTTAAAAGAAAGGCCATGTACTTTTAAGTTTTACATGTCATGATAGTGAAAAACCTTTTGCTGAATTCCTTTTGGTTGGCCTTAGGACTCTGAGCACTTTACCACTGCTAACTAGTGCTAAAGTGTATGTGCTCTTTCCATAAAACATGGTAACACTGACTCATACCCAATTGCTAAATTTAATTTACTTATAAGTCCACAGTCAAGTGCACTACATGTGCTCAGGGCCTGTAAATTAGATGCTACTAGTGGTTTGCAGCACTGATTGTGCTGCCGACTTAAGTACCCTTTTAACCATGTCTCAGGCCTCCAATTGCAGAGCCTGTGTGTGCAGTTTACGCTGCCATGTCAACCTGGCAAAATAAACCCTTAGCCAGACCCAAACCCTCCCTTTTTATACATATAAGTCAACCCTTAGGAAGACCCTGGACAACCCAGAGGGCAGGGTGCAATAGATCTAAAAGCCATGAACTTTTACATTTTACACGTCCTGGTAGTGAAAAACTCTTAAATCAGTTTTACACTACTGCAAGGCCTATATCTTCCATAGGATTACATTGGGATTCATTTATTCAATTTTCTAAGAGTAATTTCCCAATGGGAGGATGTAAGTGATTCATTTTTGGTGTCTCTGGAATCACAATTTAAAATCCAAAAGTATGGTGATGTCAGATTTTAAATTGCAATTTTGAAAATGCCACTTTTAGAAAGTTGCTATTTTCTTACTTTAGCCATTTAATGATTGCTGGCTTTTCCTGATCATGTCTGGGGTGGGTGACAGCTGAGCTGTGTGTATTCTTTCTAGACAGCCACTCACAATGGGAGCTTAGGTGTAATTGTTGGGCCATCCTGGCAGGATGGGAGGGGGGAGCTGGACCCAGCTTCACTTACACCAGAATAGGATTTGTCCTGTCCCCACATAAAGGGCTGCCTACCCCCTGTAGTGAGTCTGGAGACAGGGCAGAAAGGCAGGACCTCTGTGCACTTCAAAGGCATGTATTTCACACTTTGAAAGCACCACTGGTTATAAGCACTGGACCTCAGGAACCACAACTTCTGTACACTGCTGGTCCTGTGGAGACTCTGCCAGGAAGAAGGACTATTGTGCTGCTGAAGGACTGCCACTCTGCTAGACTGCTGCTTTGCTGGACTCCTGCTTTTCTGACCTGCTGGCATGCTGGCCCTCTATCCTGCTGGGGTGAGAAGGACGGGACCTGCATCACCTGACCCCAGAACCCAGAGTGACTCCAAGAGCTAGCTGGCTGGCATCCTGCTCTTAAGTCTCAGGGATATAAAATACTTCGATCCCTTCACCTGGACTCTGCCATCTGTGAGTCGACCCTGCGAAGTGGTCCTGAAACCTTGGAAGTGGGCCTAAGGTGCTTGCCAGCAAAACTGATGCATCTTTGTTGCTGAGCGATGCATCCCTGAGCAGAACCGATACATCTCCTCGGCTAAGCATTGCATTCCCTGAGCAGAACTGACGTATCACCGCTGTTGTGTGGATTGGATCAGTCACAAAAGACTTGCATCGCTGCAGCCTCCCTCATCTGTGACTGATGCACTGCATTAGGAACCTCCACTGCGCAACTTTTTAACTGGCGCAAGCTTCTCACATCCCATATTGACAGCATCATCGACGACAAAACTCTGTATTGCAGCTTCACTGCTCATCGGAACCGAAACTTCACCTCTTCTAGCCCTCGCATCCGTGATACCGGACGTCGCATCACAATCCTTGTTGACAGGATCCTTGACATCGACGCATCAGGGCCTCGCACCACAGCCTCTTCGCATCCTGAAACCAACTAATTGCCTTGGTTCTATGACACATCTACGATGCAAATCCGTGCAACTCTCCGCAACCAGGATTAAGGTACTTTGTTCTGCGGCCTTAAATGGACCCTGTAGCTGACTCACACTCCATCGCAGTCAGCCCCAACTTGAGACTATGTACCAGTCCAGCGCGACCACCTAACCCAACTAGCGCTTTTTGCTTCTAGGTGCTATATTACTTTAAAACTTTGAACTTCAATATCTCCAGTTTCACTTATTGGATTTTTTGTTATTTTGGTTTTGCTTTATTTATGAAACTAAGGTCTATTTTTCGGACCTGATGTGGAATCTTTTTGTGTAGTGTTTTCACTATTCTACTGTACTTTGGGTGTTGCACAAATACTTTTAACATTGCCTCTAAAGTTAAGCCTGACTGCTCTGTGCCAAGCTACCGGAGGGTGGGCACAGGTTAATTTAGTGTGGTCTCCTTCTTACCCTGACAAGGATTGTGGATGCTGCTTGCCTGGGGCTCATACTCCAGTCAACCAACAACCCAATATAGAACACTCACTGACTTATGGACTTAAATTATTTTTAAGAAATGGGAAATCTATTGTAAAGAATGTGTTTTTAAAGATGTATTTGATATAATAATGGACTGAACAAGTAGTGCAATTGAAGAAAGCTGTACTTTGTTATCATGCTCAATACAGCAGTGTATGTATAACTGAAGTAAGTCATCTGTTTGGAAGGGACTACGACTTTGGTTCTTGTAATTGAGAATTACCTTTGGATAATATGCTATGAAATCTGAGATCCTGTTTGTATCATGCTCCTTTGTACTACAATATTAGTGCATAAAGGTGTTGTTTTAAAGTGGTTTGTAGCTTTTAGCAGCTTTGAGTAAACTTGCACATTTTCATGGTTTAAGTGGGTCCTGAAGCTATGATACTCATGGTTGTGCATATGCATGTTTCCAATAAGTACAACCTTGATTTTAAACCTGGCAAGCCGGAGCCGAATTTCAGGAAAATAATGAACCTGGGTTTGTATTAATGAAAAATACTTCTCCTCAAGGAAATGTTGTGCTTCTTCGAGGAGAAGACCCAACCACTTATTCATTAGATAGGTTTTTGCAAGTTTCTATCACATGGTTCAGCTACATTGACTTGTATTAGGGAAAAGTATAGTAATATGATATATTATGTATTTTACCTTTTATTCTCCAACTAACCTTTTCTAGCGAGAGCCATGGTCACTTAAATAAAAGTTATCTTTGATTCTTTTTCTGTGCTGCTTGCTGTTTTGCAATAAACCCAAGTTAAAGGTTGGGTTTCCTGATATTCTTAACACTGCCTATATGTATCCCTTTATGAAAATTGACTGTATTCAAAGGCCCAACATCCAAACCCGACTTCATACCTAAAGTCCAAGTGCAGTTGGAGAGATGGGGGGTTGAGCAGTAGGCTTGTCAGCAGGCCAGGCCTCGCATTCATTCATAACTGGTGCACGGCATGGGCAAAGGACTTCTATAAATCACTTTTAGGACACATGCCCCCTCATTTTTACTACTATTTATGTTTGGTTATGTACAGTTTCTGTTGTGTTATCTACAGACTATGACCAAGTGTTGTAGTTATCTAATTTTATTGCTCTAGTTTTTGTGCTGCAATCCATAGTAAAAAATAATGAAATATACAAGTTTTGGGGTTAAAGCCTTAGAGTAAGAAAAATGTGAATGAAAGCAGATGGGAAGGGTTTCACTATAAAAACAGTAATTATATCTGTAAAAGGTGCTTTTTATTTTTATGCTTTTTTGGATTTGGTTTTTAACTAAAAAATATCATTTAAAATGAACAATTGAGGTGTTTAAAAAGGAAGTGACAGTAAAGAAACCTGAAGGATGACAAAAGAAATGCACACTGAAATGGGAACATTTATTAGAACTGAGAACACATAGGGGGATATTCACAAGAACGTGTGATAACTACCACAAGAGTAGTGTAACGCAACTCTCAACATCGCAGCCTATCCCGGGAAAACAACCCTGTGTCAACGTGGAATTCACAACAAGGTGGCCCCATGCGATAGTTTGCGAAACCGCGGCCAATGCCCGCGATACAACCACCTCGACGGAGATAAAAACACAAACCCCAACGCCAAAGAACCTGCACTGGGTCAAAGCGTGATGAGGAAATCAGCGATAAGCAGCACCAGGCCTGCAACACACACCTGGCAGGTGGGAAAAATCACCATAAAAGTAGGAAAAACACCCAAACACAAACTGACCAACACCCAAGCACCATGGAGGCAGCCGAAGCAGGCGCAGAGGACGAGCCCAACACCACAAGCACCTCAGACGACTAGCCCGGGACCTCAGGGACAGGGAAGGGCAAGGACAAGAAGAAGGGGAAGACAAAGTTCAGTCCACAGGCGAAGGATCATAGTCACGGAGGTGATGGAACACCATCAACAACTGTTCGTCACCTCCCACTTGTCATTGGGCACCAAAACCGGAATATGGCGGGACATCATGGACAAGGTGAATGCCGTCGGAGAGCACAAGAGGACAATGGACGAGGTCAAGAGGCGATGAAATGACATCAAGAGAAAGACCAAGGAGAAACTCGCAGCCAACCAGAAGGCAGCAATGCAGACTGGAGGTGGGGGCTCAGCGCCACAGCTCATGCTGGATGACATGGAGGAGCTGGTGTTGACAGTCATCAGTGTGGATACTGTGGCCGGAGTCGGGGGACCGGACGCTGCTCGACAGGACACAACACAACCGCAACAGGGTGAGTGACCACCAGGTACTGGGGGGACGGGTGGAGATGGCCATGATGGCACACATGCACAATCAAGCAGAGCACAGTGCACCCCATCAATTACTCTGGGTCATCGCCCAGATCTATAGACTGTCATAATGTACAATGCCATGCTGTCTCAATGTCAACATGTACCATGCGACTACATACATGTAGACACATTGCAATACACCATTTCCCCTTAACATTGCAGGGCCACCGTCAACACCCCCTGCAGAGCAGTCCCAGCCACTCTTCACTGATGACGAGGAGGACAACCCCAGCATCGACGCACAAGCCCTCCTAGACATCATTGACATCATCCGTGACTCACCTCCAGGATCAGGGCTGACCAGCTGCATCAAGGACACCCCACCCAGCACCCACACCACCCAGCAGGAGGCACCCACAGCCCCAGCAGTCTCCCAAGACCCCCAGGAACAACACAAGGCCTTCCAATGCCATGTGCTGGAGGCCCAGAAGAAGACGGCTGAGCAGGTGCGGGTGGGGTTCGACCTCATGTCCACCAAACTGGACGCCATCCATGGGTGTCGAGGCCCGCTCCATGGTCTCCAACGAGCCCTGACTGACATCGCTGGAGTCCTGACGCGGAGATGAGAACACCTGTCCACTCAGAGGGGCCCCAGCGATACCAGCTGTGAGCTGGCACACATGCGGAGGCTCATAGAGGACATGGTGTGGATGGAGGCGGAAAGGATGGCAACCACCGCTGTACATCAGCAAAATGTAGCTAGGATCTACCATGCCCTGCAGATCATCATCATGGCATTGCTGCCACAAGGCGTGGCGCAGATGAATGCTGCTGCCCCCACACCATTCACATCTCCGCCCCCTGGTGTGCCATTGCCTCACAGAGCGGCAGACGTATCAACTCCTGCACCTGATGTGTCAGTGGCACAAAGTGCCTCAGCCGGTACTGCAACACCCACAGGTGGGGCAGAGCACACATCCGGGGACGAAGACGTGGATGGGTTTGTGATCAGGAGGCACGAGTATTCATTTACGCCACCTGGCTTGTTTCTGCTTGGTGCCGCACATGGCCTCATGACCATCCACTGACCCCCGATACACACTGATGCACTCACCTGGGACAGCGACATGGACTGACATATCCTGTTTGATGATCAATGACACGGCGACCAGACTGTGGACTGTACCCTGCCTCTTCCGCAGTACTTGTCATCCCCGGCTGGCCCTCAACGGGCCCATATTGTGTAGTGTGCTCAGCATTGCCCTGTACCGCTCCAGTTGCAGAACTGGACTGGATGTGCAATAAACATCCAGTGACGCGCTGCTGTGTCATGTCTTTCATCATTCACGTATGAATGTGTGGATGAATGTAGGGACAGTGATTTCCCTTGCGTCAATGATGCTCATCCTGTGGGATGCCAGTCAGAGGTTGCCACATTGCATATTGTGTACTGGGTCCCGTGAACACTACAACAGGGAGACACGCATCAGTCACTTCCATGTCCGGACATGAATTGAACCATGCCCAGAGCCCACGAGTCATTTTTGCAGGCCCTGTGCTGGTCCGACGTACAGCAGGCCAGACCACTTCGCTTACGCTCCGAGGGGGCACCCTCATTGCTACCCGTTGCAGGCGTACATGCTGGTGGTGTGCAGGTCACTGGTCTAGTTGTCCGCATGTCACAGCCACTCCCTGAGGGAAAGTTTGCACACACACCACACCCATCCGGCACAGGCGTCACAGGCCATGTGACTCCACAAACATAAGGGGCCGACGACGTCACATTCCCCTCTGCCGGTGGTGACTGGATGATGGACGCTCCACAGTTCTCAATCATAAAGGCCACATGAGTTGTTGCGCACAGGGTTAGTGGCACCTGAGGCCTTGCACCCGGCATGGGCCTACCACCACGCGGCACTGACTGGCTTTGCACAGGGTTAGTGGCACCCGGAGCATTGCGGCCGGCACAGGCACCCCGCCACGGGACAGTGACTTTGGGTGCACTGAGTCAGTGGCAACTTAAGCTGCTGAGTGGGTGTGCAGCCTGCGATGATGCCCCGTCACGGCGGTCCAGACAGCTCAGGTTTTGTGTGCCCTGCTGGACCACAGTGTAGGCCAGAGCCAGCAGGCAGCGCGGGCCTACTGCCACGTGGCGTCGCTTCCGGGTTCCCAGAGTTAGTGGCACCCATTTGGCTGAGTGTATGTGCAGCCGGCGATGATGCCTGGTGCACTGGTATGTCCTATGTCATGGAGTAATCAAGGCCCAGCACAAAAATGTGAGACCTGGTGGCCTGCGGAGCATGGCTGCATGGTGTTGAGGGTGCCATGTCCGCGGGCCCTGGGCTTGTGGCTTGCAGCGGCACGTGGTGGGACCTCCTGTCTACGCGCCGGTGGCGGAAGGTGAGCAGTGAGGCCTGGGTGTGTATGGGCGGGCATGCTCCGATGGGTGGCGGGAGGGGCTGGGGTGCCTCTGCCTGGGTGTGCATGGGCGGATAGGCGATTTTGTCTTGTGCAATTGTGTGCACTGTGGCAATCGTGTATCTGGACTCTGTTTCAGATGACGGATCTGTCCCAGATGTGTGACCTGGTGTACTGCTATACATACCGGTAAGTGGTTGGAGACACACCGGTGGCAGCAGGTGAGCAGTGTGGCCTGGGTGCGCAGGGTAAGCACTGTCTCTCTCTCTCTCTCTCTCTCTCTCTTCTTCTCTCTCTCCCCCTCTTCTCTCTCTCTCTCTCTCTCTCCCCTCTCTTCTTTTCTCTCTCTCTCCCCCTCTTCTTCTCTCTCTCTCTCTCTCTCCCCCCTCTCTATGTCCCCCTCTTCTTCTCTCTCTCTCCCCCTCTTCTTCTCTCTCTCTCTCTCTCTCTCTCTCCCCTCTCTTCTTTTCTCTCTCTCCCCTCTCTTCTTCTCTCTCTCCTCTCTCTTCTTCTCTCTCTCTCTCTCTCTCTCTCGCTCTCTCTCTCTCTCCCTCTCTTCTCCTCTCTCTCTCTCCCCTCTCTTCTTATTTCTCTCTCCCTCTCTTCCTCTCTCTCTCCTTCGCTCTCTCTCTGACCTTTGATGTGCGCAGGAGACACCTTCTCATCATGATTTTTGTCTTGCAGACTGTGACCTACGGATTATCCCGCGGGGAGCCGCCATGTGTCTTCATTTCAGTGTTCATGTTAATAAAGTTTCATTTGTAGCTTCGAAAGTGAATGTGTGATGCTCATTTTTGAGATGACACATGCATGTCACCAGTTGTGATTGTGCGATATCAAGCGGATTATTTTGGATGTGTTTAGGTGTAGCTGATGTGGCATGTCTTTTGTCGGGGGATGCCGGGGAGGGGGGTCCTGGGGTTGGTGGCGGTGGATGTTGTTGCCCTTTCGGGCCTCCGGGTTGCATGTTCAGTTGCCTGGGTGCATCTGTTGCCCTTCCCATGTGGCTGTGGGCTGTGCTCCCTTTTGTGGTGCAGGCTATGGTCTGACTTTGCACCAGGTCTGAGCAGGTGTTATTTTCCTGCTGCTTATGCTTCTTATCGCCTGTTTTGTGTTTTTATCGCAGTTCTGTCTGGTCGTTGTGAATGTTGTGGAGTGGTGTTGTCGCGGCTTTTGGCACGGTATCGCCTACTCTGCATCTCATTAGCGATAGTTGCGGGGGTTATCGTTGGCGATGTTTTTTGAGTCTGCTATCGCGGGTAAACTGGTGATGCGGGCTGTTTACACCGGCTTGTGAATGGGGAGGTAAATTTATCACGACTTTGGCTGCGCTAAAGTGCCGTTAAATTGGAGATAGATCCTTGTGAATATCCCCAAAGTGTTCTTTAAAGCTAATATATTTGCGTGGTCTATGCTTTAAATTGATATACGAGTATGTTTGCCAACATTTCTTTCTTCTACTTTGCATACATACAGTGGCACATTGTCATAGATTGATCTCGTTAATGGTGCAGAAGTAGTGCATGGCAGCAGCTCATCTAGGCGTCTTCCCTTCCTCTCCTTTAAAAAGCATGTTTGTGTTTGGCAGTGTTGCACATATAGAATTATAGGTTTTTTTAGGTGAATTACCGGGATGTTTTTCACCGAGGGGTTCTGAGTGGCATCAAATAGACAACGAGAGAGAAGCTCGAATTTCCTATGAAGTCACTCATAACCCTGAAGTGAAAAACATCCCTGTCGTTTCCCTTTTACTCATCTATAATTTGATGTTACATATGGCCCCCGAAATCATCTGCTCCTGCTTTCGACTGCAATGACTGCTATGGCCTCTGTTATGTATCCCCGACCCAAAGGTTAAAAACAAACTTTACATGCCATCCTTGAAAGAACCTGACCACCTTCCCTGCCTTCTGTCCTGCTTCAGCTGTGCTTTCTGCTTAAACACAAAGCAGGCAATCAGAGCTGTGCTAAGAGACTCTCAGAGATCCCAGTTGACCTGGCCTGGCAGGCCTTTATGAATCTCAACCGTGGGTAAGGAGTTTTGTTATCAACTGTTGCTACATCTCAGCAGTGAGTTATGACCATAACAACCGAAACAAACGATAGAAGCTCTTGATGAGAGCCATATATAACATAATTCTTAAGTTCTAAAACTGTCTCGAACAGTTTTGCCTCAGAAGACGGTTTTGTCACTCTGAAATGTCTTCCATTGTTTCACTGTTCAGAATGTCAAAATCTTTGAAATTATTGATTCGGACTTTTCAGTTTTGTTGAAAGAAAATCTCTCACATATAATCTTCAAATCAGACATTCTCCTCAGTGTCAGGAACCTCGGGTTTGGTGAACACCTTCATCATGCAGTGCAAGAATAAGAAAGAATAGGAGAAAATTCTCATTTTGGAGAAAACCATGGCTTCCATTTCACAAGTGGAACAATTGTGTTCAGAACAGGAAACTGAATGGCCATTTCAAATCTCACAGGCTGAAAAACAAGAAGATGATGAGGTCACAAACTTTGAGTAGACTTCACATGAAAGAACTGGAAAAAATACAATGTGTGACTTTTTTCTACATACTGAAAAAAATGGAATGGTCACAAGCTACCATTACAGAGGATAATAGAAAGTTGGCTGAAATTCAGAAAAATTCTTATGGTATCATTGGGGCTTTTCACAGAAAGACTGATCCACGTCTCTGAAGAGTTGAAATGTATTATATGAACTACGAAACTAAGATCTGGTCGGTCGACCAACTCACCATGGTTGTTCACAGATGCTTGACAATCACATGGAGAAATTTCCAAATCAACTTCTTTTTTTGGCAAAAGTATGTGTGTTGCTATTTTGAAGTGGCTGTTTGACACTAACGTTTATTGAAAAACATTAAAAAATAAAGTAACATCAAAAACCACCAAAAATAATATTTTTAGAATGACCTATTCTGCAAAAAATATAAGAGCTATACCTTTCTTTACTTACTTGTTTTTTCTTCACTTTTGACAGGCCGAATAGTTAAAGTTTCAACCCATCCACGAGGACGTGGATGGGTTTGTGATCAGGAGGCACGAGTATTCATTTACGCCACCTGGCTTGTTTCTGCTTGGTGCCGCACATGGCCTCATGACCGTCCACAGACCCCCAATACACTCCGATACACTCACCATGGACAGCGACATGGACTGCCATATCCTGTTTGATGACCAATGACACGGCGACCAGACTGCGGACTGTACCCTTCCTCTTCCGCAGTATTTGTCATCCCTGGCTGGCCCTCCACGGGGCCATATTGTGTAGTGTGCTCGGAATTGCACTGTACCGCTCCAGATGCAGAACTGCACTGGATGTGCAATAAACATCCAGTGACGCAGTGCTGTGTCATGTCTTTCACCCTTCACATATGAATGTGTGGATGAAGGTGGGGACATTGATTTCCCTTGCGTCAATGATGCTCATCCTGTGGGATGTCAGTCAGAGGTTGCCACATTGCATATTGTGTACCGGGTCCCGTGAACACTACAACTGGGAAACACGCATCAGTCACTTCCATGTCCGGACATGGACTGAACCACACCCAGAGCCCACGAGTCATTTTTGCAGGCCCTGCGCTGGTCCGGCGTACAGCAGGCCAGACCACTCTGCTTACGCGCCGAGGGGGGGGGCCCTCATTGCTACCCGTCGCAGGCGTACACGCTGGTGGTCTGCAGGTCACTGGTCTAGTTGTCCGCATGTCACAGCCACTCCATGAGGGCAGGTTTGCACGCACGCCACACCCATCTGGCACAGCCATCACAGGCCATGTGACCCCGCCACGGGACGGTGACTTTGGGTGCACTGAGTCAGTGACAACTTAAGCTGCTGAGCGGGTGTGTAGCCTGCAATGATGCCCCATCCCGACGGTCCGTCCGGACAGCTCAGGTTTTGTGTGCCCTGCTGGACCACAGTGTAGGCCAGAGCCAGCAGGCCACGTGGCGTCGCTTCCGAGAGTTAGTGGCATCCATTGGGCTGAGCGGATGTGCAGCCTGCGATGATGGTGGGTGCACTGGTATGTCCTATGCCATGGAGTAATCAAGACCCAGCACCAAACGTGAGACCTGGTGGCCTGCGGAGCTGGGCTGCATGGTGTTGAGGGTGCCATGTCCGCGGGCCCTGGGATTGTGGCTTGCAGTGGCACGTGGTGGGACCTCCTGTCTACGTGCCGGTGGCGGAAGGTGAGCAGTGAGGCCTGGGTGTGCATGGGCGGGCATGCTCTGATGGGCGGTGGGAGGGGCTGGGGTGCCTTTGCCTGGGTGTGCATGGGCGGGTAGGCGATTTTGTCTCGTGCAATTGTGTGCACTGTGAAAAACGTGTATCTGGACTCTGTTTCAGGTGACGGGTCTGTCTCAGATGTGTGACCTGGTATACTGCTATACATACCGGCAAGTGGTTTGAGACACACCGGTGGCAGCAGGTGAGCAGTGTGGCCTGTGTGTGCAGGGGCAGCACCCTCACTCTCTCTCTCTCCCTCTCTTCTTCTCTCTCTCTCCCCCTCTTCTTTTCTCTCTCTCTCTCTCTCTCTCTCTCTCTCTCATCCCCTCTATTCTTCTCTCTCTCTGCCCCTCTTCTTCTCTCTCTCTCTCTCCCCCTCTTCATCTCTCTCTCTCCCCCTCTTCTTCTTCTCTCTCCCTCTCCCTCTCCCCCTCACTTCTTTTCTCTCTCTCTCTCCTCCTCTCTTCTTCTCTCTCTCTCTCCCCCTCTCTTCTTCTCTCTCTCTCTCCCCCCTCTTCTCCTTCTCTCTCTCTCTCCCCCTCTCTTCTTATCTCTCTCTCTCCCTCTCTTCCTCTCTCACTCCTTCGCACTCTCTCTGACCTTTGATGTGCGCAGGACACACCTTCTCATCATGATTTTTGTCTTGCAGGCTGTGACCTACGGATTGTCCAGTGGGGAGCCGCCATGTGTCTTCATTTCATTTCTGTGTTCATGTTAATAAAGTTTCATTTGTAGCAAGTGAATGTGTGATGCTCATTTTTGTGACGACACATGCATGTCACCAGTTGTGATTGTGCGACATCAAGCTGATTATTGTGGACGTGTTTAGGTGTAGCCGATGTGGCATATCTTTTGTCAGGAGGTCCAGGGAGTGGGGTGTCCTGGGGTTGGTGGTGGCGGGTGTTGTTGCCCTTTCGGGCATCCGGGCTGCATGTTCAGTTGCCCGGGTGCATCTGTTTCCCTTTCGATGTGGCTGTGGGCTGTGCTCCCTTTTGTGGTGTAGGCTGTGGTCCAACTTTGCACCAGGTCTGAGCAGGTGTTATTTTCCTTCTGCTAACGCGCCTTATTGCCTGTTTTGTGTTCTTATCGCAGTTCTGTCTGGTCGTGGTGAATGTTGTGGAGTGGTGTTGTCGCGGCTTTTGACATGGTAACGCCTACTCTGCATCTCATTAGCGATAGCTGCGGGGGTTATCTGTGGTGATGTTTTTTGCAGGTGCTATCGCGGGTAAACTGGTGATGCGGGCTGTTTGCACCTGATTGTGTAAGGGGAGGTAAATTTATTGCGACTTTGGCTGCGCTAAAGTGCCTTTAAATCTGAGATAGATCCTTGTGAATATCCCCCACAGTGTTCTTTTAAGCTAATATATTTGCGTGGTCTATGCTTTAAATTGATATACGAGTATGTTTGCCAACATTTCTTTCTTCTACTTTGCATACACACAGTGACACATTGTCATAGATTGATCTCGTTAATGGTGCAGAAGTAGTGCATGGCAGCAGCTCATCAAGGTGTCTTCCCTTCCTCTCCTTTAAAAAGCATGTTTGTATTTGGCAGTATTGCACATATCGAATTATAGATTTGTTAAGGTGAATTACCGGGATGTTTTTCACCGAGGGTTTTTGAGTGGCATCAAATAGACAACGAGAGAGAAGCTCGAATTGTGTAATAAAACATGTAGACTGTCCGATGCTGTTGTCATTTCAGATTGATAGAAGTTATCACTCGGTCCAATATGGCCATTGATTCCTGTATTCCCTCAGTTGTTACTTCAACCCCAAGAATCCAACTTAATTTTGTAGCTATGTGTATGCTATCATCATTAGCAGCTGCAAAGAAATTCTGATAAGCCTGCACCGATTGAGCCTCGGCCCGAGCTCATATATATTCCAGACAATATTTCTGAAGTCCCCGATTTGTAAGTACTTAAAAAATGTACTCTGCAAGAGTCCAAACTCGTCTTTTAGCGAGCCGAAAAAGCGGAAGCCCATGCATCGTACAATTGTCCGATCTGATTGATGCTGTTACATTGCCAGCCTTTTCCGATAGAATCTTGAAATATATCAGGCAGCAGAGGGTTGCCCCAAAGCACCCTATGATGGTGAAGCGAGGGTAGAGAATATTGTTTACAGATATCCTGCCAGACCCTGGTGATATCTTTACCTACCTTAAACTTAATTCTCTTAAAGTAGTTAGGATGGGAGGTCTTGTATTGCATGAACCCAACCGATGGACTGCAAGCTAACTGATAAGACAACAAAGCTGGACCAGCATCCAACCTGCTAAGCAGGCCCTGGATCCGGCCAACAAAAGCAGCCCAGTAGTAGAGCCTGAAGTCTGGAGGCTTAAAACCCCCTTGTGTATACGGTAATTTCATAAGCCGGAGACCCCTTCTGGCACATCTGTACCCCCAAATAAAACTGCTTATAACACTGTCTAATCGCTTAAAGAAGAACCAAGGAACCATCCGATGTTTCGAGCGATATAAGTATAGGAATTTAGGCAGGCTATTCATTCTAATTATGTTGCACCTCCCATAAGTACTGATAGGAAGCCGATGCCAACTGTGCAATTTGGCTGAGACTGTCTTGAGTAGCGGTTCATAGTTCAAAGACACAATGTCGTCGACCTGACTGCTGAGACAAACACCAAGATAAGTAGCTGTTTGTGTAATCCCTAATGCAAGATTTTCAGATTGAAAGTTGACAATTGTCTGGGTCTTAGCTACATTTAGCTTGTAGCCAGAAAAAGAGCAGAATAGTTCAGCCTCTCGCATAATGTTGAGTATGGCGTCTCCAGGATTAGCAGAAAAGACTGCAATATCGTCTGTGTATGCAGTGACCTTGAGTTCCACACCGTTGAGACACACTGGGGAAATCCCAGTTGCAGATGCCTTATAAATGGCTCGATGTAGTCTGCAAACAATAAGGGAGACAGTGGGCAACCCTGTCGTGTCCACTTTAAACGGCGAAGAGGGCAGATGTCATGCCATTCAATTTAATTGCTGCAACCGGCTTTTTATAGAGCTTCTGCACAGAAGAAATAAACCGAGAGTTGAGACCAAATGTCAACATAGTAAACCAGAGAGCTTCCCAGGCAACTGTATCAAATGCCTTTTCTGCGTACAACATGACCATCCCTATCCGTTTGCTAAGTTTTCCGAGACTAGCTTGTGGATAAGAGGAGCCAGGAGTGAAGCCAGGATCTTAGATAAAGTTTTGGTATCAGCATTAATTAAGGATATTGGACGATAAGAGTCTCTGTCATCAATTGGCTTCACCTTCTTAGCGAATACCACAATATTAGTAGTACTCCATGAGGCAGGAGCACCACCCCCACTAGAAATGTCCATACTCAACTGCGTAAAGAGAGATACAAGTATATCACTGAAAGATTTATCAAATTCAAACAGGATGGTTGTCAGGATCCATCGGACTGCCCACCACCTTCTGCACTCCAGCTGTAGTGGGGGAACTATTCAGGGTGAATCCCAGGGCACTAGGTGCATTTCACTCACTTACATCCTACCTAGGAAGACTGCTTGCCGGGTGGGGGTTCCTAGCAGGATCTCAACACATGCCTCTTGCCCTTGGCTCGTTCCCTCTTTTACTCCCCATGTTCCCTGAGGAAGAAAAGCTGACTCACATTTCTTTAAATCTGCTCCGGTAATTGGTGGTGTTTTCCTTATCATTGTTTCCAGGCCACACCAGAGCTCAACTCAGCAACCTCCATGACTAAGCAGCCTCCGTGACTTGACAAGCCTCTGTGACTCAGCAACCCCCATGATTAAGCAGCCTCCATGACTCAGCAACCTCCATGACTCAGCAGCCTCATTGACTCAACAAGCCTCCATGACTCAACATCCTCCGTGACTCAGCAACTTCCATGACTCAGCAGCCTGGCAAAAGGTATTTAACTCTCACCCAGGCTCATCTTCAGTGCGTCACATTGAGTTTCCTGTTGAAGATTCTGCGGCGTGATGGCTCTTCTCTGCAGCTCCTGGTCGGACAAGTCCTGTTTCATCCTTGCTGCTGCTACTTGCAGATAAGTCTAAATCCTTTTTGGGCTACATTTAACTCTTGTGCTCAGTGGAATTCCATTGTTTTGACTCCTGGCTCATTTCTGGTTATCGGGGAGATCTTGGGTAACTGCGCTTGAAACTCTTTGCAGTCAGAGATTTTCTGACTTTGTTTCCTATATCACTGTTCCCTCTTGTTCCCACTCAGCTTACTTTACGCTACTTGCCTGGATTTTGGTCATTTCCTTTTCATATCATTTATGAAATTCGTTCATAGTCCTTGCTGATAGAAGTATATATTATTACTGCAGTGTTTATTGTAATCCTGTTACATCTCTGTTTTTTCTCGCTGAAAGAAGGTTATGGTAAGGCTCTCAAGCCTTGGAAATACTTCAGCTGAAGGATACAGATTATGTCTTATCTCATTGAAATAAGAACGCATGGTGTGCCTAAGTGTAATCTTCGTTAGCACAATATTGTGTGAGTGTATATTTATCTTTGGTGCAATATTGTGAGTGTGTACATGTCACTGAATATTTGTGTTCTTATTGATGTATTTTACTGCTGCTGCAGGAGCTGATCTCCATACTCATTCCAAGCTTTAGGACAGATGTCCCAGATTGTTCTGTGACCCAGAGTTTGCTTCTCCACCGGCACGAACGCGCACCAGTTGTTTCTTTCTTAATTTTAGCTTTTTGTTTTACCTAATTATTTTAGTTTATTGTTTGTCCCCCAATCCCCTTTCCTTGAGATTATCAGATCAGCACTGGTGTCTCTGGTTCAGTGTTCGTCGGATGATTTCTGGGGATTGTTGGGGTCCAGCTGCCTCTGCGTGTCCAGTGGAGAGAAGAACGTGTTCCAACGTTCATCTTTCCAGATTGGTTCCTGATAATGGTATCCTCGCCAGCCGCATACCCTGAGGGCAGATAATTTATAGCATCCTCGACTTCGACTGGTTCTATATCTTTTTGTAACTCTATGGAGTCGAAAGGGTTGTTTACAGCTACCCTTGAGGCGGAAGCCGGGGGTTTCGCTGCTCAATTTTGTACTGCTTTCTGTTTACTTGCTAGTTTGCACATTACTGTATTGATTTTACCTATCTTATCGTTTTTAATACTATCCTTGAGGCGGAAGCCGGGGATATTCGTTTGTCAGTGAAAGATGTTTTAAGCATCCTGCATGTCGCTAACCTGCACTTTTCTGCTTACTTGTCAGAAACTGTAGTCATTCCTTACCTGGCATCGGCAGGGCTTCCGGGCATTGACGCTCCCCGCTCAGCGGAGTCTGTGCTGGGGTGGGAAGCGCGAGTCCGGAGCCGCCATCACCTCCCTCGAGGCACAGGGATACGCCCATCTCTGATAGCCACGCCCCTCTGGAAATCTTTAAAAGGCTGACTAGTGGATTTGGAAGCTGTTGTTTACAGCTACCCTTGAGGCGGAAGCCGGGGGTTTCGCTGCTCAATTTTGTACTGCTTTCTGTTTACTTGCTAGTTTGCACATTACTGTATTGATTTTACCTATCTTATCGTTTTTAATACTATCCTTGAGACGGAAGCCGGGGATATTCGTTTGTCAGTGAAAGATGTTTTAAGCATCCTGCATGTCGCTAACCTGCACTTTTCTGCTTACTTGTCAGAAACTGTAGTCATTCCTTACCTGGCATCGGCAGGGCTTCCGGGCATTGACGCTCCCCGCTCAGCGGAGTCTGTGCTGGGGTGGGAAGTGCGAGTCCGGAGCCGCCATCACCTCCCTCGAGGCACAGGGATACACCCATCTCTGATAGCCACGCCCCTCTGGAAATCTTTAAAAGGCTGACTAGTGGATTTGGAAGCTGTTGTTTACAGCTACCCTTGAGGCGGAAGCCGGGGGTTTCGCTGCTCAATTTTGTACTGCTTTCTGTTTACTTGCTAGTTTGCACATTACTGTATTGATTTTACCTATCTTATCGTTTTTAATACTATACTTGAGGCGGAAGCCGGGGATATTCGTTTGTCAGTGAAAGATGTTTTAAGCATCCTGCATGTCGCTAACCTGCACTTTTCTGCTTACTTGTCAGAAACTGTAGTCATTCCTTACCTGGCATCGGCAGGGCTTCCGGGCATTGACGCTCCCCGCTCAGCGGAGTCTGTGCTGGGGTGGGAAGCGCGAGTCCGGAGCCGCCATCACCTCCCTCGAGGCATAGGGATACGCCCATCTCTGATAGCCACGCCTTCCCGTTCGCTATAACTATGGTCACTCCCCGGATGCGCAGCGGACGTGCGCAGCGGGCACGCCTTCAGCATGCCGAAGACACGCCAAAGACTAGCCCGTCTGTGCCCGTCCGGGCCAGTAGGGGGCATGGGGCAGAGGACTCTGCACCTCCCGCCTGCGAGAGGCTGTTAAGATCATCAGCGGAGTTACGAGCGCTGTGCCCGCTGCGCGACCCATGCGGCACCTTGCTTAACCTCCGCATCATGGGAAATACGGCCTGCATGAAATGCAATCTCTCCACTTCCATCTCTCAACCTTTCCCGGACGTAGTGAGACGGCGTAGAAAACACAAACATCCTCGTGCTGCAGTGGCAAAGGAATATGTGTTGTATACTACAAATTGTCGCTCACTTCCCAAGCACAACCTGGATATTTTCAACCTCCTTATAGAGGCCAAACCCAGCGTCCTTTTTCTGACGGAAACATGGCTGCACGAGAGTGCGGGCCCTGATGTGGCGACAGCCCTCCCAGCTAATTACGCAATTACCAGGATTGATCGCCAAAACCAGTTGGGGGGTGGGATCGCCATTAGTTTCGACAGGAATTTGAAGTGCTCATTTGAACATATTAACATCCCGGAGAGCGAAGCTGGACTTTTTAAAATCTCCCTAAATTCGAACTTTACCATGTCCGGCATATTGTTGTATCGTCCACCGGGGAATCCGTCTAAATGGGTGTCCACCTTAGCTAATCACATTACCCCATATTGTATGGCATCAACAAATTTTTCGCTTATCGGTGATTTTAACCTTCATTTGGAGGACAAGTCTATTGCAGCTTGTAGAAATCTGCAAGACGATTTAAAGGCCCTAAATTTTGCTTTAATAAACGCTGGCCCGACTCATAATAAAGGGCATTTACTTGACCCCGTTTTTTCTAATGTGACGGAGCTCCACTGGCTAAATACTTCTCCCATTTGTTGGTCCGATCACTATCTCACTAAATTGAGTATTAAATTTCCTCTTACTGCTCACTCTAAAATAATTGCCCCGGCCACACTGAGGAGAAATTGGAAGCTAGTAGACCTGGTGGAATTGAACCAGACTCTTCATTCAAACCCCCCCAGGAAAGGTCCTGACATAAATCGCCTGGCGGAAGACATTGACAAATGGCTCCGTGAGGCTGCAGATTATTGTCTACCCGCCATCGCAAATAAAGTTAACAGACACCGCCCTCCTGCCCCCTGGTTCAATGAGCTATTAAAAAGGGAAAAAGAAAGTTGTAAAGTCTTGGAGCGCAAATGGCGCAAAGATTACAATCCTGATGCGAAAGGCATTTATCATAAAGCTAGAAATTTATATCATTCTGCCTGTGTAAAAGCGCGCGCTTCCTTTGTCTCTTCTTCTATTTCGGAAGCCTCTAATAAATCAAAGACTCTGTTTAGTCTAGTTAAGGACCTTGCTGGAGCTCATACCTCAGCGTCACCTCCCCCATTGAACGCGAAACAGTGTCAAGATCTTGGCTGTTTCTTTGTGGAGAAAATTGAGAGAATTAATCAGGACATTTCCACTAACAACATTGTATCACCCCCCTCTATCGACTACGAATCAGTCTCCTTGAGAAAAAACACCTTAACAATATGGCCCTCCATCACGAGCGATTCACTGAAATCCATATTTAAAAATATTAAGTCTGGCTCCCCTAGGGATCCTATCCCAATGAAGATCCTAAAACTATTGGATGACCAGTCTTTAGAGGTCATTGTTGACACGCTTAATACCTCATTAGAGTGTTCACATGTCCCTACCCTTTGGAAACATGCCATGGTTACGCCTTTGCTTAAAAAACCCACGGCTGAGCCTGAGTGCCTGGCAAATTATAGACCTATCTCTCTGCTCCCCGCCTTTTCCAAATGCCTGGAGAGACATGTTCACTCGACCTTAGCCTCCTTTGTGGAAAAAAATTCTCTTTTGCACCCCTCGCAATCGG
Organism: Triturus cristatus; assembly: GCF_964204655.1. Lineage (NCBI taxonomy): Eukaryota > Metazoa > Chordata > Amphibia > Caudata > Salamandridae > Triturus > Triturus cristatus. The sequence continues at coordinate 552,262,620 of NC_140581.1, forward strand.
GTTTTCGGGTCGGTTTCTCTACGGAAACCACCCTCCTTGGAGTCACTGAGCACATTAGAAACCTACTTGACAAAAATCAGACGGTCGCGCTTGTATTCCTTGATCTAAGCGCGGCCTTTGATACGATATCTCATGAAATCCTGATCAAGGCCCTGTGGAGAAATGGAGTCTGTGGCAAGGCATTGGACTGGATCCGGTCCTTTTTGAGCGGAAGGACTTTTCAAATTAATTCCTCCATAGCCTGCTCTGACTCTTTTGAAATCTCCCACGGCGTACCTCAGGGCTCCATCTTGAGTCCGTTGTTTTTCAATATTTATTTAAGACCATTAGCCGACATTGCTGAAAAATCAGGTCTCACACTGATGACTTACGCCGACGATTCACAGATTATTTTTTCCCTCTCAGATCCTAGTCCTTCTTCCTCATCTCCCCTTAAGTTGGGACTGCAAAACATTCTGAATTGGATGACCAGCAACCAACTAAAGTTAAATGGAGATAAGACAGAGGATCTTCTTCTGGGTAAGCAGCATGATTTGTGGAATTCCGCCCATTGGCCAGACCAACTGGCCACTATTCCTTCCCCAGTGACCCATGTGCGTAACCTGGGTTTTATCCTAGATAGTACTCTTTCTATGAGTAAGCAAGTCAACAAAGTAGTGGGTCTTTGCCTAACCATCATTAAATGGCTACGAAAAATCATATGGATGCTACCTCTTTCTACCCAGAAGACCGTTGTCAATGCTTTAATAACCTCTCGGCTTGACTACGGTAATGTACTATATCTTGGCTCGAATAAAGTGGTAGTAGACCGACTGCAACTCGTTCAGAACGCTGCAGTCCGCCTACTCTGCAAAATCCCGAAAAATTCCGGGGTCTCAATTCATCGGAGGAAACTCCATTGGCTTAAGGTGGAAAACCGAATTCGCTTTAAAGCTCTGACCTTGATGTTTAAAATTAAAGCAGGCACGGCTCCTAACTATCTTTCATCTTTAGCCCAACTCTATTATCCAAGGCGCAGTCTTCGCTCCCAATCACTTTCACAGTTTTGCATCCCTAGATTTAAACTGGCAAAAAATGGGTGGTAGATCTTTAACCTTTCTTGGCCCTACAAATTGGAACGCGCTCCCCCTTTTCATCCGAAAGGAGGAAAACTATGATAGTTTCCGTAAACACGTTAAGACCTGGCTCTTCAACTAATAACTTGATCAGCCTGTGTTCGGGTTTTCTTGCTGTATTCCGGCGCCGGGAAACCCTTTTTGGGTAGCTGTTGCGCCTTACAAATTCTAATAAATAAATAAATAAATAAATAAGGGTCAAGTTGAGGCAAGTGACTCTCCTGCAATACTCGAAAAAAGTATATTTATTAAATGATGCTGAATATAAATTGGAATAAAATAATCTAAACTGCTCCGCTATGTCCTGTGGCTGAGTAAAAGACAGACCGCCATCTCCTTTGATCAATTTAATGTTAGACTTAGCCTTCTGATTAGGGATCTGAATTGCTAACATGCGCCCCACCCTTTCTCCGTATTCGTACTGTTGAGTTCTATGCTTATGGTAATTGGTGGCAACTTTATCCATTAGACCTCTGTTGATTTTGGACGGCACCCAACGTGGGGCTTGAACTCACGGCCCTCAGTCGGTAGAGCATGAGACTCTTAATCTCACGGTGGTACAAGTCTGGGTGGTTCTGGTCCATTTCTTTTGGGTTTTCCTGATTGTCTTCCTTCTCATTCTCTACCTGCTGGTTCCCCAGGTCCTGAACTTCTGGGTTCAAGCCATCATCGACCTCCTTCCCCAGTTTTCTGGTCTATGTCCTCCTGGTTTTGGTTCTCTTGATGATACTGGTCCTCATATCCCTGGTACCCTAGTCCTTCTTTTGGCCCTGGTCCTCCTCTTAGCTGTCCCTCTCATGCCCTTCTTCTTCCCATTGATCCTCCCCCTTCTAGCCCTCCTGTTCCTAGACCTCCTGATCTTGGCCCTCTTGGTCCTTGTGATCCTTGTCCTGGTACTCTTAGTGGTCCCGAGTCTGATGGACCTCCTGATAGTCCTGGTCCTCCTGGCTCTCATTTTCCTGGGCTGCCACCTGATCGTTCTTGTCCTAATCATTCTGGCTTGAATTCTCCTGGTGTTCCGGCTCCTCTTACTCTTTGTGGTGCTTTTCATGACCCCTCTGGTAATTTCAATACTGGTCCTCTTCCTCGTCCTACTGGTCTTCCTATTTCTCTGCCTCCTAAAGTGTTGGTCCTCAAGTTTCGGGCCATCTGACCCTACTTGGCCTCAGTACATTTGGTGGTTCTGGAATGTATTCTACTAGTGATTCTGGTGTTAATGGTTACCTTATTCTCTTTGTCATTCTTGTGGTCTTCCTAGTCCTCCTCTTCATACCGGTCCTGTTAATCATCTACTTTATCCTGCTGATCATCATACTCCACCTTCGCCTGATATAGTTCCTCCTTGTCCTGGTTGTTCTTGTTCCTAGTTTGTAGTCCACATAGTGGTCACGGTTGCCCTCATACTGGTCCTGCTCCTCATTTTCATTTTTGTTATGACCTTCTGGTCAACCTCCTGGTCCTTCTCTTCTTTCATATAGGCCCTCCTTCTCTTCATTCTGTTGGTCTATCTCCCTCTTCTTTCTGGTGTTGGTCCTCCTTGTTGTCCTTGTCTTCCTGCTAGTCTTTGTTCCTTAGGTGGTCCAGTTTCTCCTCCTCCTCTTCTCCTTGATTATAAAGCCTCCTGGTCTTTCCTTCCTTCCTCTTCTTCTTGGCCCTCTTAACCTGATTCACTTGCCTGGTCCCCACCCTCTCCTTGGCATGTTATCCTCTTTGTTTTTCTCCTCCCAACAATGAATACAAACTCTTGCAGTGAAGCTGTCAACATCCAGCCAGCGAATGTCACATCCCCCACTCATGGAGCTCCCCTTTTTAGGTCTCGCCTAGCATTGCAGCGCGAATGCGCTTCCATCGCTTTGCGAGTAATGCAGTATATACTGTAGTGTGGAAGCTTTGTGGAAGCTCCGCCCACTCTCTGCCCATTAGCTTTTGTCTTAAATGCTGCCTTCCGATTGGTTTGAGGCTTGTTAGTCCCTCCTCATTCATCATTTGTATCCTTCCACGGCTATTGGCCCTTTTACTCCTAACACTATTTTCTTCCCTGTCTCCCCACCCCACCGCCCCCTCCCTCAGTCTGTGACTGCTCATCCTCCCCTGCCCCTCCCCCACTCACGTTTGTGTTTTCTTGCCTGCCAGCACTTCAGTTTTCATCTTTATTATTGCCACCTTGAAATATGTGAGTACAAGATGCGTGCTGTACAAATACTTCTAGTGTTTAATGAACTAGATTTTAATGTTACTCTAAATATAATAAGACTCTAGGCAACATTCAGGGGATGCATGGCAACTGACGCCTCTTAGTTCACAAATGGCATTGTTGTTGGGCGGGAGGAGTGGCAGTGTTTTAACTCGTGCTTACAACTAACACTTTTAATAACTTGCTCTCAATTCAGTGCTATAATCTTGTGTACTGAGGTGACGCCCTAAAGAAATGCACTTTTTTGAATTCTGAAGAGACATTATTGCACATTTACATCATGTTTACTGTATGATTAACATTTTCATGGCTCGCCCACTGGCTCGTATGTGCTTGGCTTGTCTCCGGCTGGCTCTACTCGTTAATTAATATATTAGCTTGTGCAACTCTAACAAAGAGAGATGAATGGATACATGACAGTGAGCCCAGTAGATGGTAGAGAAATAGGGATCCCTAGCCTCTCCGGGCGGGCACCTAAGCCTTCCGGGTGCCTTCACACTCAGGATAAATGAATACATTTTGTTCTGTGCTTTAGTCACCCCTCTGTGAGCACTGCCTAGTAGATGAAACTCTGTGTTGATAAACACATTCAGAGAGGTGGTTGTGTACAAACAAACAACAGCCACAATACCATATGTTTTGAACGTGTAGTTAAATACCTGCTCATCGAGTACCTCATTGGCTGATCATTCCATGGCACTACCAAAATTACATTTGGACACATTTGCTCAACTGTAAAACACTCCCTTCTATGGGTCATTTAACAACTCGGAGCTTTGGGGTTAGGTAACCTACTTTGGATGCGGTGTAAAAGAGTGAATACAAAAATTAATGCAATGAAACGAAGCAACCAGTACTGTCTAAAACACTGTGAAAACTGACACGCATTCTGGCATTTTGTTTAGTTAATTTCGATTTTCTCATAGATGCGAGTAAAGTACTCTTATTATCTTAATGAAATCTGCACACTTTTAACTTATAGCACCGGGCAACCTTTGACAACTAGGCAATGAATACATTTTCATGTACCCCCGAAGCCCCCCTGTCCCCCGCCCCCTTGAAAAACTTCATTGCCTCCCAGTGTTTGGGGGATAACCAAGACGCAGGAGAGTGAGTCAAATAGTCTAGAAAATGAAAGAGAAGCTGGGATTCGGATTCACATGCTCCGATCCCGATCGCGTAGGTTAGTCTGTAAGCACTACTTTTATTAATGAGTTTCGCATTAGTAAAGCACGACGGTGTGCATGTGTGGCGACACCTCACCCATTAGGTACGTGCCAAGTAATTGTTGACACAATCCACACTTTGCGTCTTTTTCAATATATTTATTACGAAGTGCAGGACCTTTCCAAGGGATTTTGCACACTACATACATTCACCCCAAAAATAAAACGTGTAGGTAAAAAACATTGCCATTTACAATGTAAATAGCTCTAACTCATATATGCGAGAACTATTTGCATTGCAAATGCTTGTTGATGAATGTGGTGATCCCAGGACATGCGAATGCTGTGCTCCCATGTAGTTTACCTGAAGACACACCCTCGTTGGGAAGTCATACAGACACAATGGTGCACAGGACATTAGTGTGGCAGCAAACAACAATCTGCCTGATCTTCGCATTGTTGCCTGACTTTCTGTCTATGCCAAGAAAGCACTTCAGAAAGACAATTCAGTCTAGCGTTGGGTGCTTTAATAAAAGGTTAACCCAAATGCTGGCTGGCATGTGTTTTACTCCTGGATTGTTCATGCTTTGTTATTCACCCTGCATGGATATGTTTACTCGCGAGTTTTGACAGCCTGGAACGCATTCAGAATCCATATACTCTCAAATGAGGGGACCCTCGAGGGTGTGCATGTAAAGCCTTACATATGTTCAATCGCAGCACTAGCAAGTGCCTAGGAAGGTAAGTATATGCAATTGTATTTCCAGTCTTTAGATAGTACCAGGTTTCCATCATATATTTGAATAAATATATTTGTGTATTTGATTTAATTCATGAAAAAGGAATGTGGGTTATTTATCACATAAAAATAACAAGTTGTAAGGACCTAGTCACAAAAGTACAAAATGGCAAAACACCTGAATAGATTTTTATAAGACCAGTCACCTCTCATAATATAATACTTAGACAACCAAGTTAGGGCCCCTATACTGATATAGCGACTAAACCCTAAAATACTAAAAAAACAAAGCCTACGTTTTACCCCATCATGCACAAAGTGGTAGAAATTTCTGCTGGCAATCGGTGGACAACATCCACTAGGGCAACTGGGTAAGAGGCTCTAGAGGTGGCGCTACAGAGCGAGTGCCTAGGAAATGTGATTTGTACCAAGCAATAGCCTCAAATGTAGCCCAGAGGGGAAAGCAAGTTACTTAAATCACAGTCATGGACGCTTTGGAACCAGAGGCCAGTGCAGAGTTGTTAGAAACTAGGCTTACAATAGGGGCGGCTGGGATGCTCTTATCAGACTTACTCAAGCAGAGTACAGGCAGAAACGTCACTGGGAAGGTGACAAATCTGGTAAATTGTTAGCCTGGATATTAAAGCGAGAACAACCCCCAGGAGGCCTGCTGCGCTGCCATGAGTCAAATGTTTGTAAATGAGGTTCTTAGTGTGGGGCCTCCAATATGCAGGGCTATCCAGGACTGCCAGAGAGATATGGGTGTACTTTCCTGGAATTCCTAACACCTCAGCCAAACTAGAAGCAATTCTGACACTGGGAAGAGGACGTAGCCTGGTTTTGAATTTTTACAAAGTCCTGAAAGTAGATAAAGTCAAAATTCTGATGCCAGCAAGGTAAGCATGGTAAAAATATCTACAGTGAACTCTATCAGATGAAGAATTGGGGCAAGCATGTTCCATAGTACAGGACATGTCTAGCAATGCCAGATTCAAATGGTTTCACTTTTTAATTTTCTGAACAGAACGTACATGACCCCCAACTCCTCAAGTCAATTTACCCCAACAGACCTCCCTTTTGCCCCAGATATAGTGAACAAATAAGCTATGGGGCAGATTTACAAGAAACTGACGCATCTGCACAGATGTGTCAGTTCCCCTGTGCCTCCATGCAAAACCCTTACACCACCATGGATGCGCCGTATTTACAATACAGTGCACCATGGCACAAGGATTGACAGATGCGTCCGAAATTCTGATGCATCTGTTGGCGCAAAATTCATGCACTAGTGGAGCCGTATCGCAAGCATGACGCAGCGCCAGCAATGCATGGGGATGCCTATTCCCAATACACTGCATCACTCCTTACGCCTGCTCCTAAAAAGCATAGGGTTTTGATGCAGTGGCGTCCTAGAAGTGGAGCAGTTGTCGATTTCACTGCGTCACTTCTACGAGGCTTTCCAGCATGGGAACACCCACCCTGCATATATTATACCTGACGCAGATATAATGTGCCCACAACGGGCCTGTAAATCTGCCCCTACGTTCTCAACACATGGTATGGTCATGCAGACACTTACAGGCATACTGGGAATGCATACACTGCCAACTGGAAGTCTTATCCAAAGTCAGGAATCAAAAACTCCAATATAAATTTACTCAGCTGGAGTTACTGGTGGCCTGACAATGCATTGCAATCCACTGGCTGTTTTTTGGGGGCCCACTGGAAGCGACATGGAAAATAATGGGGTTTGACGGAGTAAATAAGAATGAGGGCAGTCAGGGTGGATGAGAAGGTGGCCAAGGGCATGACACTGTGGGCAGATTTGATGGGATTTATGGCTGGCTCCGATAACACAGGGAACAAGATTCCTGAATAGATCCCAAGGGATTCGTATCCAGCGGAGGCTCCTCCGTTAGTGTGGAGGAGCGTCTCCCCACTGCGCTCTCAGCACTGAAACATGAAAAATAAAATGATAATAACACAGGGTATTATAATTGTATTTTTTCACGCTGAGCCAAGTCAAGGGCAAAGCGGGGCTGGGCTGTGCTGATAGACAGCATGTGCCAAAGTGGGGAGGAGTGGTGGGCACTGCTGCAAGTGCACATGACAGTTTAGCCAGCCGTCTTAGGACGATCAAACCGTCATGTACACTTAAATGTCCCCAACCCGAGCTGTGCTGCACAGCTGGGCAGAGAAGAAGCAAGGGCTCCCGGGCCCTAACTGAGCATTAAACCAGCCCGCTTAGGCCAAACATAGCGCAGCTTTCATCCATTAACAGCATGACAGCATCGCTGTGATTGGCACAGGGGACTGGGAGCCTTGCATGGACTGCTGGGGTTCGAGTGGATGAGGTACAGATGAGGCAGCGGCTGGCAGGTAAGTGCCTTTTTATTTATTTACTTTTTATTTCTCCCGCGCTGCCCTTGCTCCACGGGTGCTTCCCCACCACTTTTATGTTGCAGTAGTCACCACTGTTCTGATCAGGTGCATGGGTCTGTCTTAAGTCTGTCTTAAGTTTGTTTTAAGACAAGCTTAAGACAAAATCCTAACTTCTGTGAACACCAAAAGTAGTAAGTTTAGGATTTTGTCTTAAGTTAGTTATGTGAATCGGGACCGAAGTGTTGATGATCAGTGGCCTGCCTGGGTTGTTGGCGGTGACTGCCGTATCCGGTTTGAAAAAGTGGGGGTGTTCCCTCACCAACAGAAAGAGAACTAAAGGCGGGAATAGAAACAGCTGTACTTGCAATATTTATGACATAACCACTGGTGAATTGCCTGCGCGATGCTCTCTCAATATTGTATTCATTTTATTTTTGGGATCTTTTAAGTACCGATGTAATTATCAGTGGCTTCTTGCTATAGTTTGGTTTTATGTTCATTTTCTTGGCCCAATATCATGGGCGGTTTACTGGATTAACAACTCCGATAAAGATTTTCCAAATTGTTGGAAAATCATAAATAAAGAATATTAAAATATGTACGGCAGGACCCTGTAAATTGCATTTGTTGGTATTATCCGACTTAATGAGACTCAATTTATTAAACAAAGAAGAATGATAGGAAGTGCTGCCCCTGACAAGACTTGTAAATTGTTCACAGATTTCAGCAACGAACACATAACTCACTGAGCTGCTGTGCTGTTTTATTGTGTTTAAGATAAGATTTATAGCATCCATAAATACACTTTAGGATTTTCAATTTAAGTTACAAAATTGGTTCACTTGATTGATGATTGGCCACCATTAGAAATAAACTTCAGGTAAATAAAGATGTGTTTGGGGATGGTGCGTGGAGTCCTTCTTGTGTGACTGTGATTCCCTGGTATGAGCTAGCAAGTGTTAAGTGATAAAGCCTGGCTTGTGATGTTGTGGGCTCAAAGGTGGCAAGCGAGATTGGTGTTTCCTTGGATGAACCAGGCATCTACATCTGGTGAGAATATCCTCTACCAAGTGGAAGAGGAGTGCATGCATGTCAAGGGTCAGGAGGTGGGCGTCTAAGCCCGTTCTCTCTTTTCACTAATGACTCCAGAGCCAAGAGAGCAGAGTGGATTCTCGGACCTCTTGTAACACTTCTACAAGTCAGACATGCTTCATCACGATTGGTGGAAATATTGATGATGCTGGCCAGTGTGGACCCGTCATACTGCTAATACGGAAAAAGGCATAGCTATGTGCACTTCTTTAGTTCCCTGGAGTGTCATTAATAAATATATTACATGTAGCCGCATCATTTGCCTGTATCCTAGGTGTTTGCCTGCTATATGAAATATACAGCCATTTCTTTTCTCAAAATAGGATTAACTCTCATGCAGAAATTATTGACCCTATTAATTGTACTATTGTAGCATTAACAGAGCTTCTCTCTGGAAGTAACCGTGTGACGCCGTGCCTGGGAGACATGGTATGCAGTGCCTTCCTGGCTGAGGATGTAGCCCACGGGATTCAATGTTCATTTCTACATCACAAATGCCATTGGAGTGCCTACCATTGTCACTGTAAGTTGAAATTTATTGTTAAGCCCTGAAGACTTTAACAACAGCTAATGCATATATGTCAACTTGGATCGTTTCACTTATCATGAGCTTTAGGCCAGTCTGATCTTATGACTCTCAACCACATACTTTTTCCTCTGTGTTTCCAATTTTCCGTAAATGTTTCGAAACTCCCAGAATGTATTTGTGCTTTCCTTTTTATTTTTTACAAGGTACTTTATAATGTGTCCTAGGGCAAACAGAGTATGATGTAAAATGTGCCTTTCCTCTTTCCATCGCGTGTGCTGTTCTAGATTGTCCCACACTTCCTATTAAAGTACGTTTAGGGGTGAGGGGCTTCTGCATAGATTCATGTACACATGCTATTATTCCCACTTAATCTGAACATTGATGGCTGTTATAACCGCAGCTGGAGAACCACAGCAGAATTAAACAATGATAACATCTATTGGATAACAAATTAACATAATATTTTGCTTATGTATTTAAACATCCAGCTTCTATGTAGTGAGTAAACATAAATGTGAAGAATAAGAGCTATGTTCTTAAACACAATAACGGAGATATCGTCTATACTCAGGTCATCTCTTTCAAACAACGTACTGCTACTGTGCTGTCTGCACAGAAGTCTTCATCATACACCAGTACATACTAGAGAGAACACATCACATACAACCAACCATGCAGTGATGTGCTCATAGTTGACAGTTAATTTGCTCCTAACAATATTAACTTAATTTAGTGACTTTTTGTGGTACACTCAACCTGGGATTGTGGCTGTTGCTTGAACAGGGCTTACCCTCCAGTCAGACAGCAACCCAATTTCTCACATTGGTGTTCAGTGGTGTAGATCAGGATTTCTGTGTGTGCAGTACCATACAGTGATTTGTATTACACAAAAATCCCAGATAAATACTTTGACACCAAAGCTGACCTCTTTCAAAATTCTTCCTAGTTTTCTACTGGCTGGGTTCCCCCTTTTCTAAATGTAAGAGCCCTACCTTCCTTTTTTGCACCATGGAGATGTAGCTGTGCAGGGCTGAGCCGCTGAATCTCTGCAAGTAGAAGGTCTGAAAGTAGACAGGAGGGCTACCAAACTGGATTTCCAGGAAGCTCTCAGTGCCTTTTAGGAGGTGCCGAGCTGACAGTCCGCCTCAGGAGAGGATGATAGTGATGACATTGAGGAGGAGGGATCACTGACAGAGGATGAGGAGAGGGAGGACCCAATCCAGGGTGCTAAGCTGCAAGGGGAGCCCAACTCGACACCAGCAGACGCCCAGGATTCCCTGGATGGAGCAGGCAGCAGTGTCTGACAGTGGCCTTACCCCAGAGGAGCTGGAGGACAGCAAGGCAGCGAGAGGGCTCATAGTGCAGCTAGTTAAGCTAAAACTGGAATCTGAGGAGAGAATGGCTAGAGAGAGACTGGACTTGGAGGAGGGTAAATTGACCTATGAGCTCAGTCTCAAAGAGCTGGATATAAAATTCAAGCAAGTGGAGTCCAGCAATATTGGTGGCAGAGTACCAGCAGTGTCCACTGGAGAGGTGAGGGTCCACATACCAAAGGATCCGGTGCCCAGTTATGTGGTGGGAGATGATATTGATAAACAGTTCTCAGCTTATGAGGTAGGTCTGAGGGTACACAAAGTCCCAGAAGAGTACTGGGGGTAGAAGGTAGCTTGGGGAAGTACATGACTACAGTGGGGAGGGATACACTTCTTACACTTGAGGTAGCGGACCAAACCAAGTATGCCCCCATGAAGGCCATCCTTCTTTCCAAATTTGGGATGACCCCTGAGAAATACCATCAGAGGTTCAGGGACAGCCACAAACTCCCAAACCAGTCCCAGGTGGACTGTTTAGACTACTCCAGCAAGGCACTGAAGGGCTGGGTTAGGGGAAGCAAAATAGATTAATGTGTTGGGCTGTGCGACCTGACTCTGAGGGAGCACATGCTCAGTCAGGGACGGATTGGCCATAGCGGGCATCAGGTGTTTCCCTGGGAGACTGGAAGGGTGGGGGCCAGTTTTGCAGCAGTGGGGCCGATTTTGTTACTGAGGGTTGGTTTTGCACAGGTGCTGCAATATCGGTCCCAAGTAACAAAAACAGCAGTGCTTCACACTAGCATCCCTCCCCCTACCGGGGGCTGGTTCATAAAAATTGCCAGGGCTGCTTTGGTTTCCCAGTCCGGCCCTGTGCTCAATACCTGTTTTACAGAGCTGTGTCAACACCTGGTAGATAGCAAGCTGACTGACCCCGGGAAACTTGCTGAGGATGCAGACCTCTGGGTATATTTTAAAACAAGCAAGGGAACCCAAAAGGTAAATAAGGACCTCGGGCGTCAGTATTTTAAGTAAACATTGGTCCTTAAAAAGAAACCAGATGAAGGTGTGATTAATATAGACTAGAATCAGTGCTATATTGATACTGTCCAGCCGAACAGTAAATTTAATAAAATGATCAAAAACCAAAAGGATAAACACACAATAAGGTGGGACACAGTCCTGCATCCTAGAAAATCACAAAACATATACATTTAGACGAAAACATTCAGGCAAGGCAAAAGCAGCTTGTAGAGAATGCAGTTAGTTTAGAACAAGCTTAGAGACGACAGCCGTTGCTCTTGTTTTATCACAATTGATTGATGTGCAAGCTGTTTGAGCAAATCAACAAAGTTTCGATCCTTTAACATAATACTAAGATCATCATCAGGACGGTATAATAAAAGCCTGATATTTGATGCCTGTAAAACATTTAAGAGGAAAGGCAAGAAAAGGAAATTTTAGATATGCATAGAAAAAGAAAATAATCCTAATACAATCTTGTGTGCATGCCGGCGTGTAGTGGCAAAACAATCCGAAAAGTGCACACTGCTTTTACAGAGTTTAATCAAGAATTTTAGGGTAAGAAAAAAGAAAAGAATAATGTAGCCTATTCCACTCTCGTGCACATGCCAACGTGTGATGACTAAGAAGGTTCCTTAAACTGCCCATTCCGGAACCAAGGGGCAATAACGTGCGGTATGATGCCGCCGATCAAGGTTAAGAACGGCGCACCGGGGTGGAAGTATGTGGGTGTAGTAATACATTTTGCATTCAACATTGAACATGGAAACCGTACAACAAGGGAGTGATGGGCGGCGGGCTGTGGTTTAAAGGAGAAGTACGGTACAACGTGCCCGTGATGTGAAAGCGGGGGTGGTGTCACCAAGGCAGATGTACGACACCTTTGATGGTGCAAGGAACAAAAGATGGAGCCGGAGCTTACCTAATTATGAGGCAATGGCGGATATAGGATGGCGTTAGTCCAAGGGTCAATGGGGAAGAGCTTGGAGTGGCTCAAGGAATGGCCTGGGGGAGAAAATTAACCAAGAGTTAAGGTCATGGCGAGGCGAGTGCGAAGAAGCCTGCAACCATGGGTAAGGGGTCACTTACCTGAATGAGGAAGCCGAGATAAGTGGAGAGGGACGAGGTGCACTTGCACAACGTGGATGTCTTGTTCAAAGCTGGAAGTTGATGAGACAGGATTTAGGGAATTGCTTGCTGTTGGGAGTGGAGGGATTAGGGAGAATGCCGGTACGGTTACCTACAAAAAATGGCGAAGCAATGATTGCGGTCTTCTGTGGCGGGGCATGGATAGACCTGTGGAAGGGACGACAGTTAGTGCTGAAAAGTGCCTATAGTGCCTACAGGGTGCAGGTGGATGGCATTGCGATCTTACTGGAGAAGGGAGCATTCAGGTCCGGAGCTCGATGGCTGGGATGAAGGACTCCATGGCAAGCGCTGACTAAATAGCAGCGCAATGCGACGTGTGTGCTGGCCAACGTAACGTGATGGTGGCCTTGTTGGGTGAGGAGAACCGACGTAAGTGCAATAGGAGAGAGACTGCTGAAAGGATACTCACGCAGTGAAGGGAAGGAAAGGAAAAAACTAGTGTCCACAGATCGGCCACAGTGTGATAATAAGCAACAACAATTCCAGTGAAATAAGGTGTAGGGAAATATGACACGATGGCTACAGTGTGATAATAAGCAAAAACAATTTCAGTGGAATAACGTTTTGGAAAATATGACACGAGGAAACATTAGAAGCAATGGGCTTCATGGTGCATTCAGACTGTTAACTTTGAGAGAGAGCGCGAGGACAAGAGGAGGCATACAACAACACCGCAAGGGACTTTTAAAGTAGGGTGGTCCAATCTTCATTCCTGTTCAGTCCGTTCTTGATACTTACAGTATGGATAATCCATTTGAGTTCCTCTTTGTTCCTCTGGGTAAGCACAAGGGCATCCAAGAAGACATCAGGGGGTAACTCCCGAAAGTGTGGTCAGGGTCCGCACCAGAAGTCCCAATCTCAATCTGGCATCCAAAAGAAAGATGTTTTTGATAAGGGAACTGGTAAATTTGTCACCAAGTGCTATGAATGTTATGGGGGGTGGGGTTGGTCCCAAGTGCCACAAGAGGGGGATCATTGACATTATATTGATAAATGTATTATCTAAAACACAAAAACATCAGAAATGAATTTTTTTTGTAACAATTTTTATTAAAGGTGAAAGCACAGAGTCATCATTGCAATATCATATTACATTTCAAGTACAGTGAAATACAATGCATCAACATTCACATACTCCATAAATTAAGCGGTTGGGAGTTTACTGTTCTGGTCTTCTCCGCATCGCCATATCCTCTGTTGGTGACGTACAAATATCCCCGCTAAAGGCGTTCCACCTTGTGGCAACCCCGCAGTTTGTAAACCTCCTTCTCTGCTATCATGCATCTATCCATCTCCGCCACCCATCCGATCGTCAAAGGCCGTTTATTGGATCCCCAAAGCATTGCTATAGCCCTTTTCACTAGTAGGTACCCAATGCCACCCATTGTTGCTCGATTTCTGTCAGGTCGGTGGCTTCCCATATATTCAAAATTCCCAACCGTGGTGACAGTTGGAGTGGCTTACCCAATGTGTCCTTCATTTTTTTGGTTGCATTGTTCCACAGAGGACATATCTCGCGACAGTCCAACAAGATATGAGAAAAGGTAATGTCTTGGCCACATCGTCTAAGGCATAGTGCGTCCCCACTGCTGCCTATTTTGGCCAGAAGCACCCCGGAGAGGTAGGACCTGTGTAGGATTTTTTGTTGTATGAGGCGAAAGCGATGATTTATTGCCATTTCCCTGGGGGACATGAATGCAATCTGCCAGTCATCGTCTATTGGCCCTATATCTGTCTGCCAGCGGTCCCAAAGAGTCTGAAAGGAGTCAGGTAAGTTGTTTCAGAGTTTACGATATGTGCAGTAGACAGCCTTCATCAAGAGCGGTTCTGAAAGCAGGCGGTCCTCCAGAGGGGAAGAATCCGGTAAGGAGGGTATGTCTGGAATATTGGTCAGAAGTGCATGTCTGATCTGTAAATATCAAAAGACTTCGCCTGGTGCGAGAGTATGTTTGGTTTGCAGCTCTTTGAAAGTGAGAAGTTTGCCTCTTTATAGTTGGTCTCCTATGTTAGTTATACCAATGGTGTTCCATTTATCGAACCCTGTGTGGTGGCAGAGCAATCCCAGCCACTGAGAGGACCAGAGCGGGGTAGCTTTTGTGAGTTCATCCGCCCATCCCAGGCACTTGGTGGCCTGATGCCAAATGGCCATCGTTTGTGACATAGGCCCCAAGAAATGGCCCCTTCGGACTTTGCTATAGAGGGCGCCTAGATAACCCACTTGCCCTGTTTGATAGTGTTCTAGGTGAAAGGCCGGATTCGATGGGGAGCCATGAATCCAGTGGTACTAGTTGTGAGGCCCAATAATATAGACGCAAGTCTGGAAGGGCAACCCCCCATCGTATCACCCCTTTGTCAGCTTTTGGAGGGCGATACGAGGCGCCCTCCCATCCCATAATAGAGTGTGGATCTCTCCTTCAATGGGAGTAAAATAAGTGTCAGCAAGTGGGAATGGACAGTTTTGGAGCACGTACAAAAATCTAGGGAGTGCAAGCATTTTAAATAGGACTGCCCTTCCCAGGAGGGACTAGGGCAGCGATCCCCAGTGTTTAACGTCGTCCTGTAGCCGTCGGACGGGACCCAAGAGATTTTGATCATAAAATGCTTTGGGGTCAGGCGTGATATAGATTCCTAAGTATTTGAAACCGCCAGTGGCCTCTTCAATTGCATAGCCACGCGGTAGTCTAGGTGGGGGGCCATGTAAGACATATAATACAGATTTGGACCAATTGATGGTGTAACCCACATATTAGCAAAAACAAGTGATGGACAGAATGCAGAACAATGTCATACATTCACCCCAGTACATAGATCTGGGCCTAAATCCATCGTTTTTTTACTCACCATGCCATCCCAGTTTGAATTAAGGGTGGGCGACAATTTGCGTACCGCTCGCGGAAATTGCGAAAATTTGACATTTTCGCGTTCCAGATCCACGAGGGAATCGAAATTGTCGCTTAGGCAGGTGTGCTGCTGTCTCCCCATATCTACCGTCAACAATATGCTATCATCCTTGATGGAGCTCTGTGCATCCAGGAGTTTCTCGAGCGCAATCCCGTGTAGTTCCTGACACCAGGAGGTTCTGTCTCCTCATCTGCTGCTCTGATCCGTCTCTGGCCCTTTATAAACAAGAAGCATGTGAACTGCATGGAAGCCCTGCAGGGTGTGCGCGCTGACAGGGAGGCGGGTAGGGACCAGTGAGAGGGGGAGGACAGGGGGAAGGGGGCAGAGGGGCGCTGCTTAATAAAGGAACAAATGAAACACACCAAGACGGGAGGTGGGGGGCAGCCTGCTGCCTGCGAGGAGAGGTGGAGGAGAGGGGGAGATGCGGTCACTGTTAGAGATGCAGGAAGAGGTTGCGAGGGAAAAGGGAAGATAAGAGCTGCGGGGAGGAGTGAGGGAGAGGAGAGGAGGAGATGTCACTGGTAGAGGATCAGGTAGGGAGGGCGAGGGAGACGTGGAAGAGAAGACTGAGGAGAGGAGTGAGGGTGAGGCGAGATGGAGGAGAGGAGGAGATGCTGTCACTGGTAGAGGAGCAGGAAGGGAGGGCGAGGGAGAGAGGGAAGAGAAGGGCTGAGGGTAGGTCTGAAAAAGAGGAAAGCGAGAGGAGAGGGCTGCTGAGGGATGGAGAGGGAGGGCCTGCTGGGGGTGACAGGGAAGCTGCAGGGATGGCCGGGAGAGGTGCAGAAGAGAAGAGAGGTGGTGAGAGGGACTGAGGAAGGAGGAAAGGGAGAAGGATTCTGCCCGCAGACTGAATTTATTAACTTATTTCGATTTATTTATGCATTATTATATAGCGCTTACATTGTCCAGAGGTGCTAGAGCGCTTTACAGTGAACGAGGTTCGTTACAAAGATACTTGATTACAAAGATTTAAGATTACAAGTCTTACAAAAGGCAGAAATGAGATACTCCGGAGATGTATGTACATTACTGGGGGTAGCAGCTTGCCTAAAGATGCCCAAATCTAAGACAGAGAGGCTGACGGGGGCGCAGTGGGGAAGAAGGCTAAAGGAGAGAATGTGTGGAGTAGAGGCGAGAGAAGGGCAGAGGGCAAGAGAAGATGAGACTTAAGGTCAGAGTTGGAGTGCAGCAGGCGAGAGGGGAGACAAGGATAGAGGAAAACAGGGGGGGAGGGGAGGAGAGTGGAGCTGGGGATTATAAGAGAGAAAGAAGAAAACAAAAGATGAGGGACCGGGACAGGAAGTCAAAGGAGAGGAGGAGGAAGCGGTGGTGCAGAAAAGGTGAAGAGGGAGACAAAAAAGCGGAAATGTATGAATATCATAGATTAGAAAAGAGGGAAGGAGAAGGGAAAGAGAGAGGAAAGAATGGTAGTGGAAAATGAAGAGGAGGTGAGAGAAAAGGACAGAGAAGTGAAGTGAAAAGGGAAGAGAGAGGCGATCGGATAGGGAGAGAGAAGAGGGAAGGAGCAGAAAGGAATGTGAGAGTTGCGGGGGAACAGGAGATGAAAGAGGAGACAGCAGAGTGTGTGGGAGAGAGTAGGAGAGGAGAGAAAGGCTGAAGGGACACGTCAAAAACAAAAGAAGAAAGAGGATCAGGGAAGAGAGAAGTGAGGAAAGGACCAGCAGTGAGAAGGACAGAGAGAGAAGTTGGGTAGAAAAGGACAGGGAGCGTGAAGGGAAGTTAGATAGAGAAGGACAGGGAGTGAGAAGGGCAGAGAGAGAAGAGGGGAGAGAAGGACAGTGTGAAGGACAAAGAGCGAGGAGGGCAGAGAGAGAAGTTGGTTAGAGAAGGACAGGGAGTGGGAAGGGCAGAGTGAGAAGAAGAGAGAGAAGGTCAGTGTGAAGGACAGAGAGTGAGAAGGGCAGTGAGAAGAGGGAAGAGAAGGACAGTGTTAAGGGCAGGGAGTAGGGAGAGAAAGGTAAGCAGTAAGAAGGACAGTGAGAAAAGGAGAGAGAGGACAGCGCGAAGGGTAGGAAGTAGGGAGAGCAGGGTAAGCAGTGAGAATGACAGAGAGCGGGAAGGACAGTGAGAAGAGGGGAGAGAAGAACAGTGTGAAGGACAGACAGTGTCTCCTCATCTGCTGCTCTGATCCGTCTCTGGCCCTCTATAAACAAGAGGCATGTGAACTGCATGGAAGCCCTGCCCGTTTGGCCCCGCCCCACACACCAGTGGTGTGCAACGTCTTCCTGCCCTTTCCCTCACTATGATGGACAGCTCACTCGAGGGACCCCGGCGCCCGTTGGCACGGTGGCAACGTTACAGACACACATGGTCGCTGTAGACAACTCTTCTTGCCCTTTACGCAGCTGTAGTGTAGAAAAAGCACATACATTTACCCAACGAGGTAGCACTTACTGATTAGCCAGTAGAAAGTACTCCAATGAGTAGAGGTATTGCACAAAACGGTGGCATCTTCTTGGGTAAATATGCAGGGCAGGATTCATTCTGGCACGATGCTCCTGTCACAAAAATTAAACCCCAACAGCAAGCACTTTTATTTGACCTTCAACTTGGGCACCTGCTTTATTTATATCTGTAAGTCTTACAGATATAATTATAAATAAAGCAGGTTAGTTACAAAGATACTTGATTACAAAGATTTAAGATTACAAGTCTTACAAAAGGCAGAAATTAGATACTCCGGTGATGTATGTACATTACTGGGGGTAGCAGCTTGCCTAAAGATGCCCAAATCTAAGACAGAGAGGCTGACGGGGGGCAGTGGGGAAGAAAGCTAAAGGAGAGAGAGGTGTGGAGTAGAGGCGAGAGAAGGGCAGAGGGCAAGAGAAGATGAGACTTAAGGTCAGAGTTGGAGTGCAGCAGGCGAGAGGGGAGACAAGGATAGAGGAAAACAGGAGGGGAGGGGAGGAGAGTGGAGCTGGGGATTAAAAGAGAGAAAGAAGAAAACAAAAGATGAGGGACCGGGACAGGAAGTCAAAGGAGAGGAGGAGGAAGCGGTGGTGCAGAAAAGGTGAAGAGGGAGACAAAAAAGCGGAAATGTATGAATATCATAGATTAGAAAAGAGGGAAGGAGAAGGGAAAGAGAGAGGAAAGAATGGTAGTGGAAAATGAAGAGGAGGTGAGAGAAGAGGACAGAGAAGTGAAGTGAAAAGGGAAGAGAGAGGCGATCGGATAGGGAGAGAGAAGAGGGAAGGAGCAGAAAGGAATGTGAGAGTTGCAGGGGAACAGGAGATGAAAGAGGAGACAGCAGAGTGTGTGGGAGAGAGTAGGAGAGGAGAGAAAGGGTGAAGGGACACGTCAAAAACAAAAGAAGAAAGAGGATCAGGGAAGAGAGAAGTGAGGAAAGGACCAGCAGTGAGAAGGACAGAGAGAGAAGTTGGGTAGAAAAGGACAGGGAGCGTGAAGGGAAGTTAGATAGAGAAGGACAGGGAGTGAGAAGGGCAGAGAGAGAAGAGGGGAGAGAAGGACAGTGTGAAGGACAAAGAGCGAGGAGGGCAGAGAGAGAAGTTGGTTAGAGAAGGACAGGGAGTGGGAAGGGCAGAGTGGGAAGAAGAGAGAGAAGGTCAGTGTGAAGGCCAGAGAGTGAGAAGGGCAGTGAGAAGAGGGGAGAGAAGGACAGTGTTAAGGGCAGTGAGTAGGGAGAGAAAGGTAAGCAGTAAGAAGGACAGTGAGAAAAGGAGAGAGAGGACAGCGCGAAGGGTAGGAAGTAGGGAGAGCAGGGTAAGCAGTGAGAATGACAGAGAGCGGGAAGGACAGTGAGAAGAGGGGAGAGAAGAACATTGTGAAGGACAGACAGTGTCTCCTCATCTGCTGCTCTGATCCGTCTCTGGCCCTCTATAAACAAGAGGCATGTGAACTGCATGGAAGCCCTGCCCGTTTGGCCCCGCCCCACACACCAGTGGTGTGCAACGTCTTCCTGCCCTTTCCATCACTATGATGGACAGCTCACTCGAGGGACCCCGACGCCCGTTGGCACGGTGGCAACGTTACAGACACACATGGTCGCTGTAGACAACTCTTCTGGCCCTTTACGCAGCTGTAGTGTAGAAAAAGCACATACATTTTCCCAACGAGGTAGCACTTACTGATTAGCCAGTAGAAAGTACTCCAATGAGTAGAGGTATTGCACAAAACGGTGGCATCTTCTTGGGTAAATATGCAGGGCAGGATTCATTCTGGCACGATGCTCCTGTCACAAAAATTAAACCCCAACAGCAAGCACTTTTATTTGACCTTCAACTTGGGCACCTGCTTTATTTATATCTGTAAGTCTTACAGATATAATTATAAATAAAGCAGGTGCCCGAGTTGAAGGTCAAATTCAGTAATGCATTAATCAGCACACCAAAATCTCCCCGATCACGCGAAATTTCACGTGATCGCAGAGATTTTTTGCCGTTTCGCGATATTTTGCGAAAGGCGCTTTCGCTAATTCCGCCCACCCTTAGTTTGAATCCAGCCATATGCAAATCAGTCTTGACCCTGTGCCTCATGGAAACAGTCCAGCCCAGACTGCCAAGCCAGGTCCTCCCTGGACTGGAAACAGGCACCCTAGGGCCAGTTTCGGGGTTTCACCCCTCTTCAGCCAGGATAGCTTGACTCCAGTGGCATGGAGAGCACGGGACCCACATCTGGGCATACCTGTCTCACTCGGGGTGACAAATGCAAAAACAACAAGTGATGGACAGAATGCAGAACAATGTCATACATTCACCCCGGTACAGAGATATGAGCCTAAATCCATTGTTTTTTTGCTCAACATGCCATTCCAGTTTGAATCCAGCCATATGCAAATCAGTCTTGACCTTGTGGCTCATGGGAACAGTCCAGCCCGAATTGCCAAGCCAGGTCCTCCCTGGACTGGAAATAAGCATCCTAGGACCGGTTTCGGGGTTTCACCCCTCTTCAGCCAGGATAGCTTGACTCCAGTGGCATGGAGAGCACGGGACCCACGTCTGGGCATACCCGTCCCACTCGGGGTGACAAATGGGAATGCGATGCGACCGTTGGTGGCGTGTCTATCAACCCCAATTCTGAAGAGCGGTATAGGATAACAGTACTGGTGGAGCCTCCCCAGTCCCACACCCCCCAAGTATGTGGGTGATGCCCGTAGTCTAGACTAGAGTATTGATATGGCAAAGTTAGGTTCACTTGGATGCTCTGTGTAAAGATACCTACAACATTGAAAACTCCAACTCCCCTCCTCTCCCACCCCTTACCCCCCTCCCTGCCCTACTGCCAGTGGAATCCCAACAAGGCAGAGTGCCTGTCGCCCACCCCTTCATGTGTAAGGTGCCTGGCTAACCACCTCCACCCCACGCCTATGCAACATAGTATATTCATAGTATACTTAAAAGTAGTTAATTCGAGTCCAATCCTTAGACATTTTGCGTACAGGAGTTAAGTTTCTGAGGCGTAAGCTCTGTATTGGCAGTGTTGCCTCAGTGACATTCTCAGCAATCACCAAGGGAGTTATTTTGTGCCGACCGCAAATTCTAAATTGGAAAGTACAAATGCGGCCTAGAAGTGGTGGTAAGAGCAAATAAAAGTCCAGCGGTCCGGTTTAGAGTTTCCAGTCTGAGTCCTCTTCCGAGCGATGTTTGCTTGATGCAGGAGGAGGACGTAGGTTAGTATTGAGGCCCTTGTTGTTGGGAACGTCCAATGGTCTCCCTATTCTACGCCATCCTTCCAGCCATTCCCAGGCTTCCTCCGGGGACAAAAAAAACAGGTTTTACTCTCGGATTCTACCCGAAGTTTAGCCGGGAACAGCATGGAATATTTAACGTCCTTGTCGCGTAAGGCTTTTTTAACCGCTGTGAAGATGCGTCTCTGTGACTGAACTTTAACAGCAAAATCCTTGAAGAAGGTGACATTCGCATTATCAATCTGCACCGTGCTGTTTGTAGAATGACGTCCCTGTCTCGAAAGTTAAAGACTCTTGCAGATATGGGCCTAGGGGGAGCCCCAGGCTTGGACGCCCTTCCGGAACCCTGTGGGCTTGTTCAATGGAAAAATAGCTAGAGAGACGTTTGGGCTGGAATTTGTTGATCACCAGGTCCTCCACGAAGAGGTCCATGGCCGGTCCTTCCGATCTTTCAGGAACCCCAGGATACGGATGTTGTTCTGCCTTGCCCTTCCTTCATAATCTTCCAGGAGCTCCTCCATTCTTTTCTGCTGATCTAGGAGCTGGGCTACTTGCTGTTGCAGAGTAGAGGTGTCGGATACAAGAGCTTTCGTGGTGGTTTCTATGCCCCTGACTCTGGAGTCCATTCTCTTTAGATCCGCCCTCAGGAGAGTTACCTCTATGTTCACAGAGTTGATACGAGTCTCTAGAGATGTCCGTACACCTGCTATAGCCTTCATGACATCTTCAAGAGTGAGATTTTTGGCTGAAGAGCGAGGCTGCGAAGTTTTGGGGTCCTCTCCCGTCGGGGCGTCAGTGTTCTCGCCTTGTTTGGTCCAGGCAAACTTTGCCAATTGTTTTTGGGCCTGGGATTTGAGTCCTTTGTTGTTGGCCATCTTTGGTATGCAGGAGACGAGGGAGTGCGAGGATTCACAAAGACACACCTGTATTTGCAGCCGCCTGCGCGGAGGAAGAGGGCTACCCTCCGCCGGCCTATCGGAGTTCCAGGTGGGTCTGATAGAGATGAAGGGAGTGTGGTCGTCCTCTGGCAGCAGGGTGAGTCTGTCCTGCTATCGGAGCAGTTTGTGTGCAGTCTATAACCAGTGACGTAAGGTCCTCACCACAGCAAGCAACGTGTGAGGCACACCGCAGGTCAGCCGTGTAGGAAGGGGCCCCCTCTTCACCACCCTCAGTATAACAGAGAAGGCAGTCAATTAACAGCTCAGCGCTGCCCTTCTTCAGTGGTGTCACACCAAGGGGAGCTCGGGGAGGCCAGAAGTTGTGTGGGCGGATTGTCGAAATTTATCTGCAGCTGCGGTCTAGAGGTTTGACGACTTGTGCATTTACTGAAGCGGCCCAGAATCGAAGATGCGCGCCCAATGTTTGGTGCAGCCATCGGTAGGCCTCAAAGCCTGGGCCTCAATTTTCAGGGCTGCCTGGCGTCGTCGCACCTCCCCCTCCGCTAGCGTCACGTTAAAGGGCTCTCAAGGAGATCGTTGCGACGCAGAGGGCCCAGTGTCAGTAGTCCCTGACACGGTGAATAGGAGCTTTGGGCCTGGCTCTGTCCGCAGTCAATATGTTAGCCCAGAAACAGGGAGGAGTGATTACTTCCTAGTGTCCTCTTGAGTAGGCCTCAAAGCCAGGGCCTCGATTTTCCACCGGCCGCCCGGCCCATTCCCAGTCTCCCTCGGGTGGTGGAGGCATCCCCTTCACGTCTCCACCCTCCACAGTGCTCAGTCAGCCCGCCTCACCTTCACTCCCGGTTGGCTCCCGAGGGGTGCAGCAGCTCCAGAGATGGCTCGGTAGTCTCGCGGGTAGGCCCCAGAGCCAGAGGCCTCAATTTAGCTGGCCGGCCGACCTTGTCCCAGCTTCCAGTAGGCCGCAGTCGTGGTTTTCACCTACCGACTTCTGCAGCTGTGCTCGTACGTCATCATTGCTCCTCAAAGGCCCCTGGTGTATACAGCAACTTTAGGTGATGACGGCCTCGTCCCCAAAGGCAGCGCTGCTACAGTCCACCAGCGCCGTCCGCAGTGTCTTTTTCACCCGTCTCAGGTTGCCATTTTGATGCACCCAGGGCGTCCCGAGTCGGCAGCTCTCTCTGGCCTCAAAGCAGGCGCGGCACAATTTTTGAGCAGCGCTCACTTGCTGGATCGGTTAAAGAGGAGATTCCCAAGATGAGAAGGGAATCTGCCTAGCTGCAAATGGAGATATGTGCGGATATTTCGGCGAGAGCTGCGGAGCCGCCTCAAACAGCGACCATTCCCGGCGGCCGCTAGCCATGCCTCTCCAGAAATTAAATATTGATAACAAAAATATTAACTACCTTCACTTAACAATAAAAAGACACAAATATATATTGAAAACAAAAATATCAACTACCTGTACTTAAGAATAAAAACACAAATATCAAGAACACAAATATCCTTTTTAAAAGTATCGATTTTTAACTAAATCGAAAACAAAAATATCAGATACAAAAATACTGTTACGTTTAAATACCAACAAAATAGTTCAAAAATATAGATTCACACAGTATTGATTACAATAATAGCCCCACAATAATTAATCACTAACACATAAATAAAACTAGTTTTTATATAAAACAATTGTTACAAATAAAACCAAAATATTTATAAGTATAGGTAAGTTAAATTAAAATATATTACAGCAAAAAAATCTTTACTATTCAACCCCAAAACAAAAAAATCATAACAATACAACTCCAACAAAATATTAGCGCATGAACTAAAAAAATGTGAACTACAACCTAAAAATGTATATATCTACACACACATACATATATATGTAAATATATATATATATATTAACAGAAAAAAACAAAGGTTAGGGGTATAGTTCGTCTGACATTTCACTTGTATAAAACCAGAGAAATTCAGTCGTTATATTTAGCTGAGGTAACTATAACTCAGGCCCCCGCAATGCACTGCTTATGACCTTGCATATTACATCACTGATGACATTGTCAGTGACATCACTGATGACATCACTGATGACATCTGAAATGACATCAATGATGACATCAGTGATGACATCACCCAGTAACTGTGATTTTGTTTTTTTTAAGTTAATGATTGTTAAATATATATACCAAGGTGCATTGGTGAATCAGTGGGTTTGTGAGTGACTGTATCGATGACTCAGTGGGTGCATGACTCACTGTGTAAGTGATTGATTAGGTGTATCAGTGAATGTATGTGTGAGTGACTGGTTGTGTGAATGTTTGTATCTGTCTGTCAATTAATGTCTAAGTAGATGTATGAGTGTGTTAGTGGGTACATCAATGGCTACATGGGTGACTGATTGGTTGTCTGACTACGTCTATGATTGTCCGGGTGTCTGTGTTTGTGGGTGAGGAGGTTTGTGACTGCCTGCATTGATCAATGAGTGGGTGAGTCAGTGGCTGTATGGGGTACTGTTGCATGCGTGAAAAGTTGTGTGAGTGAGTATCTGTATGGCTGTGTCTGGATCGGTGAATAACCAAGTATGTGAAAGTTAGAATACGTGAGTGACGGAGTTTATGAGTGTCTGTATGTGTGAGTGAGTGACTGTGAGAGTAGCTATATAGATGAGTGCATGCTTCTTTCAGTGACTGTCTAGCTGAGTGAGCATGTGTTCCTATTTGTATGAGTGAGTAAGTGGGTGAGTGTGTAACTGTTTGGGTGAGTAAGTGGCTGTATGATTGACTGTATGGGTGAGTGTCTAGGTGTGTGAGTACTTCTTTGGGTGACTTACTCAGTGTGTCAGTGCCTGTGTGCCTGTATGAGTGGATATGTCAATGGCGGTATGGGTGAGTGAGTGGGTCTATGAGAGGCAGTATGGGTGAGCGAGTGGATGTGTATATGGATCAATGAATCAGTGAGTGGGTGTGTAAGTACTGGTATGGCTCTGTGAATGGGTTTGTGAATAGTTGTCTGGGAATGGCAGTGGGTGTATAAAAGATTCTACAGTTGTGTGCTTGGGTGAGTCGGAAATGCTGTGGATGATGTCATCACTGATGTCATCAGTGATGTCATTTGAGATGTCATCAGTGATGTCACTGACCATGTCATGAGTGATGTAATATGTGAGATCATAAGTAGTGCATTGCAGGGGTACAAGTTATAATTGACACAGGTTAGAATAATTGGTGAATTTATCTGGTTTTGAATGAGTGAAATATCAAACTAACTGTAACGTCCTTTTAACTTTTGCTTTTTTCCATGAATTTTGAAGATTTTTAAAATGCTAATTTCTAACTATAGAGTCCCTAAAACTTTTAGTTTTTGAAGTGAATTGCTTAGATTTTTCAAATTAATTTTACTAACTATAATGTCCCTGTAACCTTTGGTTTTTTTAAGTGAATTTCGATGGTTTTTTAACTAGAAATTATGTTTGCAGAGTAGTGAAGAAAGGGGGCAGGGCCTCTGACCAGCTCTCAGGAACCCCGCCGTGTCGGACTTACTGGAGGTAACAGGAGGGCTTCTTGACCGCCAAGGGCTCTCAGTATTCAAGAGGACTTTATCCCCCAACCAGTAGTGTGCCAGGGGGTGCATTTGCAGGTGGAGGTGGAAAAAGGGGGCGGGGCCTCCAACCAGCTATCAGCAGTCATGCTGTGTGGAACTTACTGGAGGTAACAGAAGGGGTTCTTGAACTCCAAAAACCTGAAGCATCCAAGGTGACTTCATTCCCCAACCAGTAGTGCACCCAGAGGTGCGTTTGCAGAGTGGTGGGGATAGGGGGTATGACCTCCAAAGACGTCTAAGCAGTCCAGCTGTGTGGGACTTACTGGAGTTAACAGGAGGGCTTGTTGCCCCCAAAGACCCTCAGCAGTCAAGGGGACTTCATCCCCCAACCAGTGGTGCACCATGAGGTGCATTTGCAGACTGATGGAGAAGGGGGCATGGCCTCCGAAGACATCTCAGCAGTTCCACCGTGTCGGACTTACTGGAGGTAACAGGAGGGCTTCTTGACCACCAAGGACTCTTAGTATTCAAGAGGACTTGATCCCCCAACCAGTAGTGCGCCAGGAGGTGCATTTACAGAGAGGTGGAGAAAGCGGGCTGGGCCTCCAACCAGTTCCCAGCAATCATGCTGTTTGGAACTTACTGAAGGCAACTGAAGGGGTTCCTGGCCTCCAAAAACCCTCAGCATCCAAGGGACTGCATCCCCCAAACAGTAGTGCACCAGGAGGTGTGTTTGCAGTGTAGTGGAGAAAGGGGGTGTGACCTCCAAAGACCTCTCAGCAATCCAGCTGTGTGAGACTTACTGGAGGTAACAGGAGGACGTGTTGGCCCCGAGGACCCTCAGCAGTCAAGGGGACTTCATCCCCTAACCAGTAGTGCACCAGTAGGCGCGTTTGCAGATTGATGGAGAAGGGGACGTGGCCTCCAAAGACCTCTCAGCAGTCCTGCTGTGTGGGACTTACTGGAGATAACAGGAGAGATTGTTGGCCCATAGGACCCTCAGCAGCCAGTAGTGGCCAAGAGTGACTTCATCCCCCAATCAGCAGTGTGGCAGGAGGCGCATCTGCAGAGTAGTGGAAAAAGGGGATGTGGCAGGAGGCGACTTCCCGGGGATTGTCGTTTTGAAACATTTTTACAGGACTGAAATTATAACTCTATAGGAGCGTGTATTATTAATTCATTTGAGTTGGTTGACTGTTTATGTGATAGCCTATATAAGGTGTAATTTGGTTGCAATGTGAATAACACATAAATTCCCACTATTAGGCCACTCGAAGTGACGAGTAGGTAAGCCGATATACGGCGGAATTGGGCAACCTGTGGGTGCATTACCATAAGTAGGTTATTTAACCTTGAAAATGAGAGAGATAGATGGTATGCAATGGGGTCATCGGCACTGAATGAAGAAACGTACTATAACGCTCTGAGGAAATGTAAATACTGATTGAAATAATGTTTGTAATCAAATGAAAGTATCGATACACTTGATTGGGTTGATTTAGTAATCTTAATGAATTTAACAAAGTGGCTGCGTGATTACAAGTGCGCTTATGATGAATTAATAAGCTGCCTTGCAATATGATAAGAGGTTTGATATGTTCCAATATGGCGCCTACTTTTCAAGCCATTTTAGTAGTTCGCTGTCTATCTTCATGTTTATGATGAGTTGAACATGTGATATATACTGCCATTGTAACGGGGCCTGTCGACACTGACGAAGGCTAACGCCGAAACGTGTTTGTTTTTTAACTTTTAATCGCAAGAAATCCTGAATGTGTATTTACCTGACGTGAGTGCTGGTCCCTTTACTTTGAGTGAGTAGCAGAATATTGGAGCAGCGCTGCCACCGCTGGACCGTGAGCACCCGTTCACGAGTGCGGAAACCACTGGAAGACAGACAGAGCAGGAGCATATATAGATATATATATAGAGAGAGAGAAACATGTTAGATATAGCAAAGTTACCAATTACAAGGGTAGACCAGGAGAACCCAAGCCCACTAGAATAATCAAACACCTCCTTAACTGCAACTCTGAATATATAGTATACTGCTTAGAGTGCCCTTACCCTAAACGCTACATAGGGCGCACGATCCACCCCCAAAGAAGCCCATCCTTGAGCACATGGGTGCAATCACAAACAAGGACACATCCTATCCGGTTGCTCGCCATTTTTGAAAAATTCCATCAGAGCAACCGTGACCTCCTAAGATTCTGCTGAACAGATCAGACAGAGAAAAATGAAAGAGGAGGGGATAGAGTGAGAAGACTTTGGATTTTGGAGTCAAAATATATTGTTGACCTCCAAACTAAAGAGCCCATAGGGCTTAACAATGATGAGGAGTTGTGGGTCCATTTGGAATGAAATGCTATATCTAACATGTCTATATAAGATATTATTGGGGAATTGTCATATGTAATCATCTATAACATATATGTATGTATATGGTTAAATTAATCCAAAGCAAGAATTAGTTACCCACGCTGATTCTTCTGCCTCCAGACTGATACGCATTTGCCCATTCAGGGCTCAATAATGGATATTAGGGAGTTAATATTGTGAATAACATTTGCAAATATGACCGAATAAGCACTTGTCTTTCAGCAAAATCATTTTTCATATGCAATGAATTCTGTACAGAGTAATGGACTTGATATTGTCTCCAAGTCTGCACCTATTGATTATCACTCTTCCGAAATATCGTGTTTTTAAAGTATTTTTATATTGCACTATTGCACTTTACACCTTGGTGATAGCACAATTAAATGTATAAAACATGCCCTAAGATGGCAGCCATGAAAGTTACCAACAATGTTTTGTAAGTCCATCTTTGATTTTCACAAAAAACATGTGATGTATTACTATTTTAAATACTGCTGTGTTTCCACAGAGAAACTGACATTGAAAAGGCCGCAAGGCGAAATGCGTCTGTCAGTGCAGGGGGGTCTGCACAATAAAGCACTTTGCGTCAAACTACTCTTGTGTGTGCTTTCCGTTTGGCGTTGGAAAAGTTCACCTAGTTGTTTGCATTTGTAGCGGTTCACCACCGCAGGAGTGGGCACCCGGGACAAGAAGGATCGGCGGTAGTGGTGTCCTGTTTCTCCCAAAAAATTTTTACAAAAATACATATATATGTTTTTTTTGTTTTTTGGGTTGTCAAATAACCTTTATTGGTAGGATCAAAAAGCATACAGGAAATTGCATATTATAAAAAGGAAGAGCATTAGCATGAGAGTGTACCGGGTAGCACACCATCAGAACAGTTGTACAATACAATATTATCCTGTCAGAGCCTACCAAACTGCTCAATGGGCACGCTGCAGTCCACGGGGTCCAACCTGACATTGGTTCTTAAATGCTCAGCAGAGTCCAGTATAGTCACATGGAACAGAAGGGATGCGACTATGCATACAATAGAAAGGAGGGATGAAGGGAAAGGGGGGGAAAGGGGGAACCTCTCTGGCCGTGTCGAAATGACAAAATAAAAAGGTGTTGGGGCACCGGTGGTGAGGGGGGGCCTCCCCGATGGTCACCCACCAAAGGGTCTTCTCCCTACCCCTCCACCGCAGGGCCTTGGGCTTGGTCACTACGCTGTGCTTGCAAAAACTGTTGCAGGGGCTCTCAAATATCCAGGGGTCACGCTTGCATGGGCATCAGTTTCCAATACTCAGACAACTGTGTATGGCAAAACGCTGCATCTTTCAGCAAGTCATCTCTCCGCGGCCTATGCTGACGGCCCCAGCAGATCGCAACGCGTCTCTTCGCCAACAGCAGTACAATAGGAAATGGTCCCAGTAAGCACTATTTGACTTAAAATTACTACAGAGAAAGAACTACCAACACATCAAAAAACAATACAAACAAAAATGGAACTAAGAAGTGTTATTTAATCACACCCTCATTTGCAACAAATGTTATAGAAAAATACATTAATAATTGATTGGTGATGTGCCCAGGAGGAGAGAAACAGGGTTAAGGGGAATGAAAAGTGAATTGTCTGGGAATAAAGTGTTATGGGGGAACAAAAGAATGGGTGCAATCCAAAGATTTATATACAATCTACACAACAGGCTTATTTATTAAGCCACTCTAACATGGAAAGTTACATAGTTAACACACAGCCATGCTGATTGATAAAAAACTGAACAAGAATATCCGTTGTTTTGAGGCTGGCGTAAGGTAAAATGTCGACGTTTCGACCCCAAAAATATGTAGGTAAGTGTCCACCTTACAGGGGGGTCTTCCTCAGGACTGTGTGGGGGGTTGTTATGGGCACCTAAGGTACAATTAGAACATTGTTAGGGATAGTTGTCTCAGGAGAGACACAAAGAAAGCTTAAAAATAATGGGAAAAATAAGGTTTTATAATTTACCCTAGGAGGCCAAATCACTGCGAAGCTAGGCACAGTGGCTCATTAGAGGGAGAGCATAATAACAGCATCTGCAAAAGTAAGATGCTGTTGTTGCATAAATCTCAGTCTAGGATTTATAATCGGTGACATACCTAAAAAATGACCGGGTATTGTCTAGAGTAGTGACAATGAGTACAAGAACATACGTTAAAGAACAAACCACCGTAGTGACATTGGAATACATAAAAACAAACTATCGTACATATAGGATACACAACACACTTATAGTTGGACAAAAGTACCAAAAGGTAGTGGCAAATGTACACTTACACTATGTCAGAAGGAATCAGAACATGACCCTAGCAGGCCTTTAAAATCATAGCAGCCGTAACCATCAGCTGTGGCCAGTGTATGAATATTACACTAATAATGAACAAAAGTGCAAACACAGCTGCCAGAAATATACGTGGCCCATGAGTAAACCAAAAAACTACATACAGAGCAATAAATTACCTCGTTTAAAGTCAACCATAAGTATCTCAATGTACCAGTCCCTCCGAGAAATAAATGCGTGTCCCACGAGGGTGCTCAATCTGGGGAGAAAGGTAGCCGTGTATGAAAAAGCTGCCGCGGTACGTGGTGCCGCAAAAGAAATAATCACAAAACAACTCACCGCTCCTCGGTGGTCAGAAGTGAATCAGGGAATAAGTTACTTTAGTTGTCACAGGAGCTGGAAAAATATATACAACAGCCGTTGACTATAGGTCATGGAACTGACAGGGGTTCACTTCAACAATAGCCGAAATGAGAGGCTAACACTACCAGTTCTTACCGCAAACAAAGCTGTCTGTTTTCTGGAGGAATCGGAGAACGGTCGCTCCCCTTGTGCGTGTAGATTAAGTGGTGCGGATGGTACATCACCACATGGGCGTCATATTACAGTTAGGAGCGTCACCATTACGTAGCCGACCAAGGGCACAGAAAATAAAAATAAAAGATGGACTAAGCGTAGTAAATATGATGGGCAATGAAGTGTAATGAATGTAAAAATTGTAAAAGATGGCCCCGCATTAAGTTACGAGTGAGTGAATAGGAGTATAAAGTTATAAACACTCCCACTCGTAAGTGTGGTCTCTAAAAAAAAGGGGGCTCATTCAATGGATATGGCATAAGAAACCGGAGGGTATTTAGCGCCACGTTCAAAACATTGCACACAATTTTTCATATCATGACATATAGATACAATGCATAGCAATTCTGGAGCATATAACGGCTTCATTGTTTAAAACCTTAATGATAGTACATGATTTTCTAGGGAAATCGAAAAAGGTAGCCAAAGGGTTACATATAATTGTAGGTAGATTTTAGAAAATCGCATGGTTACATAGCATTCAAAACAATTTAAGTATGTTACAGAAACATATTATATCATAAGAGGCTGCCCCTAACTTATTATGAAAAAGCCTTGGGGATAGTGCTGCTCTCAAATAGTGTAAGCTGACTCTAACTCATTATAGAAAAAC
The DNA here is from genome assembly GCF_964204655.1 of Triturus cristatus. Taxonomy (NCBI): domain Eukaryota; kingdom Metazoa; phylum Chordata; class Amphibia; order Caudata; family Salamandridae; genus Triturus; species Triturus cristatus. Next base: position 552,294,201 of record NC_140581.1, read on the forward strand.
CTAGAAGTCAGTACTACACTGCTCTCATGTAATGCAGGCTAGCTGGGCAAAACTAGAGTCTTGTTCGTTGAGTCCATTGACAATGGAGTCAAGACCGGTCATCCACTTGCCTTCTCTTATGTTTAGGATGAGCCCCATATTGCCTCCTCTAGGCCCCAAAGTCACTTTTTCAAGCACAACCCACACAATTTCCTCAGGTCCATGATTTTTCATTTTGAAATGGTCCACTTGGGGTGCCCCTTGCACCCCACATCTTATTCTGTTGCAATGTTGCAGTATTCGTGCCTTGATTTTTTGTTGAGTTTGACCACATAGATGAGTCCGCATGGGCACTTTATACAATAGATTACATGGCTGGTGTTACAGTTGGTAAATAACAGCAGATCGATGGTATTCTGTTTGTGGACAAATCTCTTAGTCTGAATGGTCATTTGGCACGCTTTACACTGGCCACACTTGAAATGACCACATGTTATTGGTAAGTTCCAAAGGGTCTGTAAAGAGGGTGGTGCTGGACTCTCGAGGAAGGAGCGGACAACATGATCTTTCACACTCTTGGCCTTCTTAAAAGAGTGCATAGGAAGATCCTTTTGTTCAATGTCATCAGATATCAAATTCCAATGCTTGTTGATTTTTTCCTAATGGCATTGCTCTGAGTGCAATAGGTAGTTACACAGATCATCCTCTGTGGGCTAGTGTCATTTCTGTCCTTGACAGTCAATAGATCTTCTCGTGGACTGAACCAAGTCGATTAGGGTAGCCTCGTTCAGGTAGGCGTTTGCTCAAATCCTCTGATTCCATCATATAGTCATCTTTCCTCGAGCAATTCCTACGGATTGTCCCTTAAGCCACGAGGGTGGTGACTATTATATCGTAAGAGCGAATTCCGCTCTGCTGGTTTCCTGAAGAGAGTAGTGTGTAGTCTATCCTCTTCCTGAAAAATGGTAATGTCAAGAAAATCAATTTTTTTAGGATTAGACTGCATCGTAAATTGAATGTCTTGATTTTGTAGATTAAGCCAGGTGTGAAATGTGTCAAGTTTAACCCTAGTGCCAGTCCACAGCATCAGCACGTCGTCGATATAGCTCCTCCATAACGTAATCATGTTGTGGTGTGGATTAACGGTGTTAAGAACGTACCTTCCTTCAAAATCATCCATAAAGATGATAGCCAAATCCGGGGCGAACGCTGCCCCCATTGCTACTCCTTTTATCTGTAGATAAAAACTCCCTTGGAAGAAGAAAAAATTCTTCATCATGGCAATGGATAGTAGAGCCACTAGAAAATCAGTGGGTACTGCCATAGGTGCTGGTCGTCGATCAAGTGCCTGCCGAATCACTGCAAGGGCTGTCATCTGGGGGATGCTGGTATAAAGTGATACAATGTCACAAGTTACCAGCAATTGTAGATCCGAGTTGAAGGGAATTTGGTCAATCAAATTGATCGTCTGGAGGGTGTCCCTCAAATACGCCTCTGTGTTTTCCGCTATAGGTTTCTTCGCCAACAGCAGCAACATAGCCCAACAGGGCAACCCTATACTTCAGCATTTCATCCAGAACATCAGACTCCCCCCCCCAGAAGTTTGCAACCTCTCGGCACTCCCAAGCAAGGTGCAGGAATGAGGCCTCAGACATCCCACAGGCACACAGCACACCTCCGTACTAAGCACCCCCTTACACATCCATACCGGGGTTCTATAGAGTCTGTGGAGAAACTTGAAATGGATTCATCAAAGTCTGTAATTGGGTGACAGGTCTTTAGTGCGCAGCAGTAGGCCCACACTCCTTCCTCAAACGGTGTTCCCAGGCACTCCTCCCAAGCAGCCTGAGCCTGGGGCACGAGCACAGGGTATTCTCGTTGCATACCAGTGTACAGGCGTGTTCTGGGGTGAGGGGTTTGATAGAAATGCTTCCAAGACCTGATATGTGGGTGGAGCCAACAAGAATGAGGCAAACTTCATCCTCATGGCCGCACGGAGCTGGAAATAAGTCATCCTGTCCAGGAGGCCTGTATGCTCCTCACCCAGAGCGGCATCAAGGTTTCTAAAAACCCCGTCAGGGAATGCCCTACCCAGAGTGTGCACCTGTAAGTTGCGCAACTACCGGCAGACCCCTGCCTCCTCCACAAAGGGCAGTTTCGGGTGGCCTGTAATTGGCACTGAGGGTGCAAATAGGGTGTCCAGACCCGCTCGTCGGAGGAGCGTCTGCCATACCCATACCGTGCTGCCAACCGTGTCTATCCCGGACCGCGGGCGGCTCTGCGAGCAGAATATCACCATAGGCAGTGGAATCGGGTCTGCCAGGTCGAACTCGGGGTCTGTATGCGCCAGGAATGGCGTCGGAAAAACCCAGCAGAATGCGAATTGCGCCTGGGCAGAGGAATGATATATTTCCATGTCTGGCATCCCCAAACTGCCTTGTTCAAATGGAAGTGTGAGAGTTTCCCAGGAGACCCGCAGCTGTCCCCCCGCCCACACCACTGAGCTCAAATTGGAGCGGAGACGCTTTTTGAATGCGACCATGAGGGGGAGAGGGAGATTAACGAAGGTATAAAGGAACTTGGGCAATACTACCATCTTAGCAATGGCGAGTCACTCCATGAGCCAGAGAGGTAGAGCCCTCCAGCGGGGAAGCCTGTCTTCAAACCAGTCCATGAGTCTACCATAGTTATAGCTCCACAATTCCACCTGGTCCCTACTAATTCAGATTCCTAAATATTTTTTGGGGGAGTCAGCCCATTTGAGAGGAAAATCTGACTGCAAAGCAACAGTTACGGTAGTGAGTGGGAAGATAATAGATTTCCCCCAGTTTATGGTAACAACAGAGAGGCCGCCAAATCGAATGATCTCACTTATGAGGGGGTTGAGATTGTCCGTGGGGTGCTGAACGTAGAGGGTCACATCGCTCGCATACATGGATTCCAGGACCAACCGGGTGTGAAATCGAGGTCTCTCCGTGCGTGCAGCTGTCGCAACCAGGCCGCCTGCGGCTCCATCATGATCGCGAAGATAAGGGGTGAGAGCGGGCACCCCTGTCTGGTGCCCCGGGCAATCCTAACCGGGGGTGAAACTACTCTGTTAATATACAGTCGAGCCAAAGGGGAGGTAAATAACAATTTTCCTGAAGAAGGCAGGGCTCAGGCCAATTCAGGAAAGCAACAAGAAGAGTTAATGCCACTCCAGTGTGTCGAGCGCTTTGGTAGCATCGAGGAACACTGCTGCTGCAGGGAGAGCAGGATCAATCCCTTGCATCATGGCAATGAGGGTGCGTAGGTTGTGAGCAGTCCTCCTACCCGGTACAAAGCCGCATTGGTCCGGCGGAAGAATCACGGGAAGTAAGGGTAGCAGACGCGAGGCGAGAAGCTTTGCGAGAATTTTATTATCGACATTGATCATGGAGAGAGGCCGGTAAGAATCACACAATAATGGATCTTTATCCAGCTTAAGTATGGTCACGAGGAGTGTCTCCTGAAGGGAGGGAGGGAGGATGCCCGTCTCTAAGGAGTCTTCGTACACGTTCAGCAGATGGGACACGAGCAGCGGCGCAAACTACTTATAAAAGGCTGGGGTGAGCCTGTCCAGCTCCGGGGCTTTGTCTTCCGGCATGGCACGAATTACTCCAATTACCTCCTCTACGGAGAAAGGTTCGTCCAAGTACCTGCGATGAGCATCGCTTAGCCAGACCAGTTTGATCGAATAGAAGAATGAAAGAATGTCAGCAGGGACATTCGGCTGGTGCGAAGCATACAGCAAGGCGTAAAACACCATAATTTCAGCCTGGACCACATCTTGTCCCACCACTAACTCATCCTCACCCGAGCGCAACTCGCAGATTTAATCATTAGCCTGCAGCTTCCAAAGTAATCCTGCCAGGGTCTTACCGGCTCTATCACCTTCACCGTACAGTCGGGATCGTGCCTCCCTCCCCAAATAGTGCATCTCCCGCAGTGCAGCCTCGTCAAATTCCTCCAGCTTGGATTTATTCTGAGCGAGAAATGAAAGTCAGTTAGTGGCAAAGTTTTCCTGTTCCAGAAGTGGTATGTCGCCTTCAAGGCGCCTCAAGTCCCCCCGAAGAGAGTGAAGGACGCCGGCCTGTTTAGCTATACATTTTCCTCGAATCACTGATTTAAAAGCTTCCCATAGCGTGGATGGGGAGTCAACCGAGCCTTCATTAAGCTCAAAGTATTCTGTGATTGCAAGCTCGATGTCTTCCCGGAAGACCTGATGGCGGAGAGCTCCTGCGAGAGTCTTCAACTGAAGAACCTGCTCGGCGCACCAGGCAGCGTGAATTCCAGTAGCACCGGGTCATGGTCTGAAAGGGTGCGTGCGAGGTCTGAGCAACGATGGACCCAGCTATCCACATCATGAGAGATGATCCAGTAGTCTATCCTGGGCCATGTTGGGCCCGCGGTGGAAACGCAGGTGCCCTCATGGCCGTTCGGATGGAGCAGACGCCAGACATCCGTCAGGCTATAATCCTCCATCAGCACCTGAAGCTGCACTGCAGCCTGAGGGTGAGGGCGACGCGAGCCCCCCAGCCTGTCCCTCTCAGGGTTGAGTACCACATTTAAATCCCCACCCCACAGCACCACCCCAGGGTCAAGAGACTCCACAAGCCTCCACACTTTGCTAAAAAACTGAGGGTCATCATCGTTAGGCCCGTAAATCGAGACCAGTCGAACCGGGCACCCGCCCAGTATTCCCGAAACCATAACGGATCGACCCAGGGGGTCCAGAATAGTGGTACTTGTGTGTAAAGGAAGACCCTTTCGAAGGATAATAGCTGTGCCCCCGAGCGTACCCAGAGTGTCCCGCAATAAATTTGTCACCCATCCAGCCCGCTCGACAAGCGCAAGTGTGTATCACGTGTCAGATACACCTCCTGCAGGAAGCATATATGTTAATGTTAATATTACTGGGATTTATAGAGCGCACAAATACCCGGAGGTGTCTTGGAGCTGAGGACACAGTAGGCCTGCTCAGACGTCTAGTTCTGGAACAACCAGATTTTTAGTCCTTTCCTGAAGGTGGCGAGGGAGCTCGCCCTCTGCCCAATGGCGATTTAACAACGCTGCCACAAGCCGCACCTTTCTGCAATCGTTCAAGCCCCTCACATTCCAGGTTGTGGCATTGAGCGTGCGCTCGGCGCTAGGGTCGTCAGCCATCATCCCACCGCCACAAGTCGTGAGCAATGAGGGAGCGAGAGGGAGGGGAGCCAAATAGTGCACAGCTGTAATAGTGGAGCCAGAAAGGGGGGATAAAAGGGGGAGTCAAGGAAACAAGGAAGAGACAGAAGAAAAATATTGCATACAGTGCAACCATCACCCCCCCAACCCACCCCCCACCCACAGGAGCCACCCAACTAGGCTGAGGAGTACCCACCCATTCCCAACTAGGCAGCAGGGGGCCAACGTCAAATCATAACATGGGACTCATCCCAGCGGGAAACACCAGGAAGCTTGGCAGATCCCAGCCTAGAGAGCTGGGTGGCGGGGCGACAGCTCATAGAGATCTCACAGTATCAGGTGGGCGGTCCACCCATGTAGCACCCATCCATCACGAGGTGCCAAAAGGGCCTAGTAGCAATAAGGCAATAATCAAATGGAAAAAAACAATTAAACCAAAGGGTACATGAGAGCTAATTAGACAAGGTGAGACAGCTGCACAACACTCAGTTGTTCTTGTGGAGCTCATCTCCAGCCCGCTGATCATTATCCACAACAGCGGGTGCTTGAGAGTGCGGGCAAACTTAGCAGCCAGCTTGGGGTCTGTAAAGTAAGAGGTCTTGCCAGAATGGAACACCTGTAATTTCGCAGAGTACTGAAGAGTATTTGATGTCCGGCTACCTTGCGAAGAACCATGTCTCGGTCCTTGTAGTTCAGCAGCCTTGCAATGATGGGGCGGGCCGGGGTGCCCGGGGGAGGCCACGGGCCCAGAGATCTGTGGGCACGCTCTACCACGCACACAGATAAGAGGTAGTCTCCAAAGCGGGCCCGAAGCATATCCTCGACATAATCTTCCACACATGTCATGGCAGTGGACTCAGGGACTCCCAGAATGAGCAGGTTATTGCTCCAGGAATGGGCCTCGAGGTCCTCATTTTTGGCAAGAATCACCTCCAGGACCTTCTCCATATTGTGAAGCTTTTTGCGAGTCGCCGTTCCCTCGTCCTCCAGTGCGGAGGTGCGCTGTTCAACCTCTGCGACGCGCTCATCATGATTGCTACTTTATCTTTGAGCGGTCCAGGCGGTCAGACATGAAGTCTATTTATAAGTCAAAGGCTGCCAATGAGGTCTTCAGCTCAATAAACGTGGCGCGTATGCAGGGTTCTGGGTCCGGCGTGGCCGCCATGTTCTCTCCTTCAGGTGCTACCACAGGGGGGTTGGCTGCCTTGGGTTTTTTTCTAGGGTTGAATGAAAGCTTAGGTTGCTTGGCGTCAGTTTTGCCCATATTGTCACAATAGCACTGCGTTTGCTTGGGGGACCACATCAGACCAGCACGATCCAGAAGCACCAGTCAACCCGCTGAAGCCAGGAGCCAGATTCGCCGAGGGAAGGCCAAATGAGGCAAGCACTCATAAACCGCCAGCAGACACCCGAATCAGGGCCGCAGCAGGTCGCAGTGGGACCTGCCACGCTCACTGCAAGGGACCAGGCCCTACCCCACAGATGGCCCAGGGGGCAGTGTCACCATTGCACGGGCGGTACATGGAAGGGGCCAACCAGAATGCACCTCCACCTCAGTCCACCACAGGGCCCCCAGCCACCACACCCGGCAACCCACAGGTCAGTCCCCTGGTCACAACGGCATCCCAGACTTGGGGCAGACAGCACGTTGCAGCATGTAAGTAACAAGAAGAGATGACAAAATGTAAGTCAAGCGGGGGACCCGACAGATCCCCCCCGGGGCCACAGCACAATATCTCCAGGCAATGCCACTGGGCAGTCCACAGGGGGCCCAGACTCAAGTCTCTCAAAGGGGAGGCCCAACTCCAGGAAGGTCCCAGAGGGCCTCTATCGCCGAAGCGCGGGTAAAGTCAGCTCCGCAGGCAGTCCCAATGCGTCTCCCCGTCGGTGTGTGCAGGAAGGCCCAGCCAGCGGCGCAGATGAAGCAGCCGAGGTCCCGGTCACCACATGCAGCAATGGCACAGGCCAAGCCAGCGGGGCTGCACTCTCCCCCCGGGCCAGTCTGCCCGCAGTCTTGGATCACCAAAGCGTGGGGTACATGCAGCAAGCAGGGCCCAGCCACAAGTGAGCGCCACTGATCAGGGGTCTCAGGTCAGCCCCACAGGTCCTCCAACTGCTCGCGCTCGGCTCCTGGCGTCATGACAATGCTGGGTGAACTCCCGGCCGATACACCGCCGCCACTTACTTGCGAAATCAGGGCCCAAGTGGTGCTGCAGGGGCATCATGCGGGGCTCGGCCCAAGTCTAAAGGGCAGAGCCACAGGCCACCCATCCCAGCCGCTCCCCAGCAGCCACAGGTCCTCCGCGCTGCAGGTGCAAGTCACCGTCATTAGCCCACAGCGATGATAAGGCACCGGCATCAGCTCCAGCCAGTTCCACGCTAGGGCTATAGGAGACAGGGCCGCGGAAAGGCTGCCCCTGCCAATATGCCACGGGAGGTGTTCTCATCCTAAACCGCCAGATCCGGTACCCTGCCACAGCCAGCTTCAGCATCGGCAGGTGCAGCCGCTCAAGCCGAGTTGATTCCCCTAATTTGTGGGTCGCGATGGGCAGGCTACCCACAGGATAAATGCCGGATAAGCTGCTCAGCCGGCATAGCCTCACAGCGTGGTGGCCATCTTGCAGCCGGCTCACTAGCGCCCCCCAGGTAGGTATAGTTAGGATGTAGTTTCCATAGGAAGAGTGTCCAGAATTCCGCATGACATGTTGAGAGATGCAATTGCAGAGGTTGAGTGTTCTTGGTGCTGGAATGTGTAGCTTAAAGCATGATGTCATGTGAGGACATTAGGCCGACACATGTGCACTATGGTGCAAGGGAGGGGGGTGTTGGCACTAGTCATTATCATGTGCTGTTGTGAATGTGGGCAAACCGCGAATGTGCTGTATGTGAACTGAAAGGCACATTCCACCACTTCACTTTGGATGCAGGTTAGCTCAGCCATTTTACATCCATTGATGCCCAGTGGCAACAAATGCTACATGAGGCCCTATGTGTCTAGTCAATAGTGTCAAAGACCCTCACAAATGCAATAACTAGTAAAATGAGTCTTCTGAACATCCTGTGTCTAGTCTGTGTATCACAAGTAAATCTCATGGTCAGGAGGCATGAAGATGTATTCTAGACCTGTGAAACTAAGAAATATGGTCATATATGAACCTTACAGGATCATCTCTACCATGCTACATTATATCACTCATCATATACACACATAACATTCTATGTGCACAACATATTTTTGGGTGCAGAAACCACTGAAGCATTCATCCAAGGTGCCAGACTGTGCAGCAAAGGGCACCCCTATGCACAAACTACATGGCAACAATACAGTTCTCAGGAAAGCCATGTGACTGTCTTGGAGCAATGCTGCACTGGTTCTGCCAGCACAGCCACAGAACCCTGGACACTGAATCATGTGGAAGATATAGCCTACACTGTCCACAAGACGTGTGTCACTGTGATATAGTTAGTCTGCCAGTTGCACTGTCCAATGAAATATTCACACATATCTATAACCCTTTGTTAACTGTTACCAAAGTGGACACTGTGCACTGCCATGTGTATACTACTATGTCCCATATTTATATCCACTCACTATCCTTCCAATGGCTGAACAAATTGAACAATATTGACTCAAACCATCAATGCAAAATATGTGTGACCGAAGTAACACATATCACCAGCTCATACTACATGTTGTTAAACCAGACAGGCATCAGTTCAGGAATGGCAATAGTAGCCAATAACAGACACTATATATGATGTGAAACATGTGTCTACTCAATGGCAAATAGACTCTCCTTACTGGCAAAAAATCATTACTTGCATGGCATTTGCACTCGCCAGAATGACAAATAGTAAGTGAATCACAGAGGACAGCACACCTGTCTGTGTTGATCAGTGTCAGCCATTGCCAATACCTACTTGCGTGTATGCCGCACAATATTATAGCATGTCTATTACAGTAAGCAAGGTGTATGAGTCAAGCAGGACAGAGACCAGATTGGAAATTAATGTAGGGCTATCCCTTATCATGACTCTTAACTAACATAATACCGCCTTTCTTTGCAGTAGACTAAGGTTACACTCTGATTCTGTGGGTCCTGATTCCTGTAAAGATTCCACAAACAGAAGCCCAGTGGAACTACAACCATGCCCTATGCCATATCAGGTCCATCATAGAGCAGACATTTGTAGTACTAAAATCCTTCTTCCGGAGCCTTGACATATATGGGGGCAGATTGCTCGACTCGCCACCTATGGTGTGTAAAATAAGTTTGGACTGCTGCATTATACACAGTATATGTGTCAGGACAAATGTGCCATGGGTAGTTGAAAATGGGGATCAGGAAATGTTGGACAATGAGGAGGAGGAAGATGACAAGCCTCAGAGACCTGGACCATCAGTTACCGCAAAACAGCGAAGGTACAACATCATAAACAATCTCTTTTCAGACCCATGAATGTTCAACATGCTCACAAACTATGATCAAAGATAGCACATTCTTCATCTATCTGTAAATAAATTTCCAGGCACTACCACTGTGTATGTACTTTTATTCCATACTCACACTAAACAACTTAATGTTCACACTTGACCCTCTCCTATTTGACACACAGATAATGTATGTAGCATGTGCAACAAACAGCATTGAACATCGTGCGTGATAAAAACTGCACTGTCCATTGTCAGGCCTTTTTTTAAATTGAAGCATTGAGGGGTCCCATGACCAAGCAGGTGTTAGGAGCATTTCTTTGGCTGTTCAGCCATTACCTACCAAACATGTTAGCCAGTGGGCGCCGTGCCATCCAGAGCTACTCTGTGAAGGTCCAGAATCATCAATAGGAATGCATACAACTCCAGATGCAGAGGATCAATGGAGTGGACCCAGAAACCCAGCAGCTGAAACATTGCTGGGCCAATGTGGTTGGCAGGGAGTCAAACCTCCTCAAATATGTGGACATAGAAGTTGGTGAAGCAACATGTAAGTATATATGATTTGTCTGCTATCCTATGTTTCTCATGTACCCATCAATGCTTTGCGGCCACATTTAGTATGTCTCACATGAAGTTTTGGCACTATTTATCCATGCCCCCAAGTAAAAGCAGCAATAGCTGTGGCTATAGTGCTGGCACAATATGTGCACCTATGCAATCTATGGCACTTTGCAAGCCACACAAGTATTTGTGTCCCTGTAGGTGATACAGGTGAGTCTCAGGGAAGCATGGAGCTGATGCACATTGCCATAGCCCCTCCAGACAACTCATATAATGAAAGAGCATGTAGTGCAGATGTACCCCAGAGCTGCTTATTTCCCAATAGGCATTTGCCTGGTACAGTTGTGGTGGGCCATTACAGAACACACGTTACACATAAAGGGGCTTATTGACAAGGCCCTTGTACTGCTGGCAGGTCACTTCTTACAATGTCAAAAGAGAAGCACCGGCTGCACAAGAGCCTTGTAAATAAGCCCATCAGTGATGTGCAGATGACCCTTATTTGCATACCTTTCTTGAGTTGTCAAGGATTAATGATACCTGCCATGTCTTACACTGCTTGGCTCACCTCTGAATGTGGCAATAGACATAACACTGGTCTTGAACAGCATTTCTTATTTACAAGGTATAGTTTCTTGATGTGCGCTATGGCTACGCTGGGACAGATTTTGAGCAGAGCTCAGGAATCCTTATAAGATTTGTGAACCTTATACATTACCAGGCCTTGAACTGGTCGGCGAAATTTAATAGGAGCCCTGATGAAGTTCTCCCATGGAGAACAAAACGCGGTGGCTGGAACTTTAAGCTTTTTTTATACTGATTGAAAAATAAAGAAACTGAAGTAAAAACTGATCTCTACAATCTGGACTTTGTTATTCCGCGCACTCCCATTGAATCGTAGTCTAAGGATCTGGAACATAGAGGCATCAATAGACGCTAGATGCCAGGGCATGCTGCGCGGGAACTATATATACATCAGAACTGGCATGAGGTGCAGAAATTTGTAGTCAACCGTCTTTTCTATTGTTCTTGTACATCCTCCTCGGAAACCTGAACTTCCACCTCGAGAACACCAACGACACCAACTCCACCACCCTGATCGACAACCTCGCCAACCTCAGACTCAGACAGCTCATCACAACACCCACCCACTCTGCCGGCCACATGCTCGACCCCATCTTCTTCGCTAGCTCCCACGTCTCTTTCAGTCACACCACCGAACTCCACTGGACTGACCATCGCGGCATCCACTTCACCTTCCGGAAACCCACCACGCACCGCCGCACTCAACAGATCCCCCGCCGCAGCTGGAGCAAAGTCACCGATGTCCAGCTTAACACCACCCTCGCCCGGAGCCCACCCGCTGACCCAACCGACACCGCCGCCCGTGACCTCAGGCGATGGATCGACGACTGCACCAACACTCTCGCCCCGATCAAGAAACCCGCCAACAGACACACCAACAAGAAAGCCAGCTGGTTCACCGCGGATCTCCAAGCCTCCAAGCAAACCTGCCAGAAACTAGAGAAGAAATGGCACCGCGAACAGACACTGGACAGCCTTAGGGCCCACAAGAACGCCATCTGCAGAACACCATCAGAACTGCCAAAAGGGCCTCCTTCAAGAACCGCCTCGACAACAACGCACACAACAGCAAAGAGCTCTTCAACATCGTGAAGGAACTCTCCAACCCCAGCTCCAATGCCAACGACATCCCACCATCACAAAACCTGTGCGACTCCCTTGCCACCTTCTTCCACCGCAAGATCGCAGACATCTACAACAGCTTCAACAACCTGACTGCCTTGACAGCCAACGACACCCCGGACCGCCCGAACACCATCCGTATCGACCCCATGCTCACCTGGACCAACATGAACGACGACGACACCATCAAAATCATGAACACCATACACTCCGGCTCTCCGTCAGACCCATGCCCGCACCACATCTTCAACAAAGCTAGCGACACCATCGCACCCCATCTCCGCAAAGTCATCAACATCTCTTTCGAGACCGCGACCTTCCCGGAGAGCTGGAAGCACGCAGAGATCAACGCCTTACTCAAGAAACCCAAGGCGGATCCGAGAGACCGCACGAACTTCCAGCCCATATCCTTGCTCCCGGCGAAGGTCATCGAGAAGATCGTCAACAGACAACTGACCCGCTACCTCGAGGAGAACAACATCCTGGACCCATCCCAGTCCGGGTTCAACAGCAACCACAGTACCGAAACTGCCCTCATCGCCGCCACCAATGACATCAGGACCCTGCTGGACAACGGTGAAACCACGGCCCTCATCCTCCTGGACCTCTCAGCCGTCTTCGACATGGTCTGCCACCGCACCCTACGCACCCGCCTCCACAACGCAGGAGAAGGCTCTGAAATGGACCACCTCCTTCCTCTCTGGCAGAACCCAGTGCGTCCACCTCCTCCATTCTGTTCCGAAGCCTCCGAGATCATCTGCGGCGTACCCCAATGATCATCCCTCAGCCCGACACTGTTCAACATCTACATGGCACCGCTCGCCCACGTCGCCCGACTGCACGACCTCAACATCATCTCCTACGCCGACGACACCCAGCTGATTCTCTCCCTCACCAAGGACCCCCTCACCGCCAAAGCCAACCTCCACAAAGGAATGAAGGCCGTCGCCGAGTGGATGAAAAAGAGCCTACTGAAGCTGAATTTGGAGAAGACAGAGGTCCTCATGCTCGGCTCCACCCCGTCAGCCTGGGACGACTCCTGGTGGCCAACCACACTGGGAGCAGCAGCGCACCCACCGACCACGCACGCAACCTGGGGGTCATCCTCGACTCGACGCTCTGCATGACCAAGCAGGTCAACGCCATCTCGTCCTCCTGCTTCAACACCCTATGCATGCTCTGCAAGATCTACGGGCGGATCCCCAACGAAACAAGAAGAACGGTCACCCAGGGCCCTCGTTGGCAGCAGGCTGGACTACGGAAACGCCCTCTACGCGGGAGCCTCGGCCAAACTCCTGAAACGACTGCAACGCATACAGAACGCCTCTCCACGCCTCATCCTCAACATCCCTCGCCACAGCCACATCTCACCCCACCTGAGAGACCTGCACTGGCTCCCCATCAACAAGAGGATCACCTTCAAGCTCCTCACCCACCCACACAAAGCACTCCACAACACCGGACCGGCATACCTCAACAGACGACTCACCTTCTACACCCCAAACCGCCAGCTCCGCTCCGCCGACCTCGCCTTCGAGAGACCACCAGCGGAAGATCGTTCTCCTACCTCGCCGCCAAGACCTGGAACACCCTCCCCATCCTTCTTTGGCAGACCCAGGACCTACTGACCTTCAAGAGGCTACTCAAGACCTGTCTGTTCGAGCAGTAGCAGCACCTCCTCCCCCCCACCACTCCCCCAGGGCCATGAGACCCTTACGGTGACTAGTGCGCTTTACAAATGTGCTGATTGATTGATTGATTGACATCATGGCATTGGCAGCATACCTACAACAAAGACTAGGCACTAGGCATTTGGCAGCAGAAGTAAAAGCAGCATAAGTTGCTGTTAAACAGAGGAGGAACAAAAAGTTCAGCAAATGCAAAAGCTTCACTGCAGAAAAGGTAGAAGTCAAACAATAGGAGAATTGTGTGCTTCTGTCTCATAGAACAGGTTCAAATGGGGCAGCGGCAATGCAAACTTCATTTCTTTATAGAACAGGTGCAACTAATGTGGCAGCAGTGCATGATTTCCGCTCTTACAGAACATGTATGACCTGAACAGCAGTGGTGTAAGCTTCCCTACATATTGGGCCCCAACAATATAAGCTTTCTTTTCTCACAGAACAGTTATTCTTTGGCAGCAAGAAATGTGCTTCCTTTCCTTGCAGTAGGTAGCAATAGTGTACGCTCAACCTTCATTTAGAACAGACACAACATGGCAGTTGTAGTGCAAACATTTGTCACTGACAGAACATTTATGGCACAGGTTGTAGGTTATGTACAGTTCTCTGGAGAAACGACTAAATCCATTGAAATGGTTATATGTGTGCACAAGTCGAGGTGGCTGCTATTCTCACTTAGGTGAAAATTGTACAGCACGTGTGTAGTCACACTTGTTTACTTAAGATGCTGTTACAGATGCTTCTGTCATATTCTTAAACTTCTGAAACTGTCACTGTAAGGCATGCTGCTACCACAACCACTACTTTTGTCATATCATAGAGCCTTGCTGCTATCACTAAGTTTTACTTCCAGTGCCTTCAGGTCTTAATGCTGCCATGCCCTGCAACTCGCACTGTTGTGACTGTTGCTGTTATCATCTACCGTCAGTTCTGCTGGAGTCCCACTGACTACTGCTGTTAATGGATATAACTCATACCAGTTGCCCTGCTTCTTTAGTTCATTGTGCACAAGCATGTCATCCACTGCTGATCTAGTGCTCAGTCCTATATCACCTCTCAGGGCTTGGTTGGATCAGGCAAACCTAAAAGTGAGTGGATGAACATGTGAAGCATAAAGCCTGTAAGAACAGCTCAACTTTCAGGATACACAAGGAGTGATTTATTGTGGCAACCACAGGCTCCAGCCATTGTTTCCTTAGCCAAAAAAAGCTCTAAGCACTCCCCTAACTACTAGTTATTCATTCCATCTTCCTGTGAAAGATCGTCAGCAATCTATTTAGGTGGAACCTGAGTTCCCCACTGGCTGGTGGTGCAGATGTCCACCAGCTGCAGTTACAGGAGCCTGGTGTGATGGGTGCAGCAGGTTCATGGGCATGTTCACAGCTTCCCACATGTATGGGTCAATACCAGTGTCTTGTGCTGTTGATGCTCACCAAGCTCTAATCTAATGTTTACACAGCTTGAGGTTCTTCATACACATGGCTGCCAACATTATTTACCATGATGAATTTCTGGTGCAACATTATAGATTTAGCTTACAATATTAGCACTTTCCTCTCACAGCAGGGCATAGCCATTTTAAGAAAGGATTGCAGGGCCAAAGAATATAAAAATAATCATCGACCCTTTCTACACTTCATTAAAAGATAGAAAATACCACAGTAAAAAAACAAAAAGTTAATCGTCATCTGTACCATGATATCTTTTCCACCCTAATAGGTATAATGAAAATACCTCGCTAGTAATAATAATATTATAATAATCCACATTTGTAAAGCGCGAACAATCACCCGTAAGGGTCTCTAGGCGCTGGGGGCCGTCAGGAAGATTAAGCAAGCTATTGCCCAGAGTCACATGGTGCTGGGCTAATCTGCCGCCGGCGATCGAACCGTGATCCCCAGATTCCAGAGTCAGTCGCCCTGGCCGCAGCACCACACCTCTTCCCAAGTAATAACTCATGACATCATTCAAAAATCCGTAAATGTTTACGTTTCATGTCACGTTACACTTTATATGCAGATTGATAAACCTAAACCTTAAACGAGAGACAGAGTATAAGGGTACACAACGATTGGCAAAGGTGAACATTTGGAGCACTTTTAACTACATTCTGAACTTTCAAACTTTAAAAAAAATTATTTTACATCAGCTAGGGAAGATGTAGTGTAGTGACTAAGTCAACCTGGTTACCTGATTTTAAATCCATTGTGGCACTTAAATGAATATTGTGCAGTTCTGGGCAAATCACTTAATGCCTTACAATGGTGTAACTGTGTGTAATTCAAAGATTTCAGCCCCCACTTGATGTATACAGTCTTGATTTGTGATAGATCACACCTCCGAATGCACAATGCTCCGTTGCTCCTCAGCTAAGTCTGTGCTATATAAATACAAACATATACATATTTTACAGTGCGAACAGTTATCCCACTGATTCTACTCTATGAATGCCCCTTCCTTTTGAGCTATAGGTCAATCCCCCCTCCTTTTGAGAAATATGGATAGGACCCCCCCATAAATGTCTTCATCCCAGTACACATGCCACACATTTGATAGGGTTTATATAAATCTACTTATCTGTCAGTGGGAGCACTTTCTTGTGCTCGTTGGGAGATTTTCCCCAAAACATCTTGTTATTCCCTGAATAATTTGTTTATGATGCATCTTATGTTGCTTTTAGTAAGAGTTAATTAATTAAGTAATACACTATTCCAATAAGGTGACAGTGCTTTCTTTTATGTGTGCCAGACTGGCACACAGATCCAATGCTCTTTCAAAACCAACCATATTGCAGACAACCGACTCGCAGGGCTAGTGAATACTCTTAAAGCTCCAGCAGGGCTTAGTGCCTCAGAGGGATGCATGGGCAAAGACAAAGATCAGGTTTTAGTATACGAAAGAATGAAAATACAGACATGCATGAATGCTGTTTGCACGTGTTAGCACATTTAAGGAAGACATAAGGCAATATGTGTTTTCATACTGGCTCTGAGGATGTCTCAGCCTCATTGCGTGAATTGGTAGCCCCACAACTCCAGCTTGAAGTCTAGTCCCCCCGAAGTTTGGATCTAGGTGTGCTCCTGTAGTGGTCTGCTTACTCCAGCAAGCCACCATCCCTGTGATCGCTGCAATTCCTAGTGTGTTGCAAATTGTAATATATATGAGGTGGGTTGATTGGCGACCCACTATGAATCAGTATTTTGTGAACAGACCTTTTAGTCCATAAATGGGTTCACAAAATACTGTACTGGTCGCAATTAAAAATCCAACCAGTATTTTGCGACCAGTGCTTCATATGTCTATTTCATGGTAACAGAAATTGGTAAGTGACTTTAAATATGCAATGAGATATTTTAAGAGGGTCTGTTGGACAAATTACAAACATTTAATAATCCACTTGGACACATTTCTATGAGTCTGTACAATTTTGAAAATCAATAATCCTTACAGCTGTGATTGAGAAAAGAATGGTGCAAATAATCAGTCTGTTTGGGTAACTCACAGGGTGATTACCTTCTGCATTAGAGGTTACAAGTATACAAGCAGGCTATCACAGTAACACTGCTTCTTGAGATCTGTGCAATACTCCTCCTTGACATCCTGTTTCAGAGGTTTGTCCAGCTTCCTCCATACTATGTAAGCACTTAGTACATTGTTAAATTAACAGAGATCTCTTAAGTTGCAAATCATAATCTTAGATAATTTCACTTAACGGAAATCAACTGGACGATACATGGGGGCATGTCATCAGGGCCAGGCGATAAAATTATTGTTGCTTTAGCGTCCGTTTTCAGACGGAAAGCTGCGATAATTGTATCGCCTTATCAGCAAGGTCACGCTATCACGTGAATCCTTGCCTTATCGCCCTTTCCCCCAAAGCCCATCTTCGCATCTCTAATGAGATGCAAAGTGGGCGTTCCACCCCAAGATAATGGGAGAAATGTCGCTAAGCGACATTTCTCCTATTATCTAGCCACACGCTAACCTGCAGAGCACCGCCCTGCTCCTCGCAGAAGAGGTCGCTCCCAACGCTGCTCCCTGCTGCCCTTACCGCCAGACCGATAAGTGCTTCCTGCCTTGCTTGCACAACTTATTGCATTTTACCTGCGCAGATTAATTGCATTTAAACCTGATTGTAGCGCTTGACTGCTTTGCCACTTAACCTGCCCGCAGATCGTAGCGCTAGACTGCCCTACCTAATTTGGATTTGCTTTTATTTCTATCTGCTCGCGCTCGACGGCGTCGCATTGCTACACTGTAGCTTTCTAGTGCCAAGTAACTCTCCATAGCGCTTAGCTGCCAAGGTGCGCTTGCACTCGAAGCTATTCCGATTGCGGCCATTTTAATCGCACTGGTGTTGTTGTTGTTTAACCTCCCTGACCTCAGCCCCTCCCCGCTCCCGCCTCCCAGCTGACCACCCCCTCCCACGGATACTGCACTCCTCTCCCTTCCGCCCGAACGCTGTGACCGCCCTGCTCCTCGCAGAAGAGGTCGCTCCCAACGCTGCTCCCTGCTGCCCTTACCGCCAGACCGATAAGTGCTTCCTGCCTTGCTTGCACAACTTATTGCATTTTACCTGCGCAGATTAATTGCATTTAAACCTGATTGTAGCGCTTGACTGCTTTGCCACTTAACCTGCCCGCAGATCGTAGCGCTAGACTGCCCTACCTAATTTGGATTTGCTTTTATTTCTATCTGCTCGCGCTCGACGGCGTCGCATTGCTACACTGTAGCTTTCTAGTGCCAAGTAACTCTCCATAGCGCTTAGCTGCCAAGGTGCGCTTGCACTCGAAGCTATTCCGATTGCGGCCATTTTAACCGCACTGGTGTTGTTGTTGTTTAACCTCCCTGACCTCAGCCCCTCCCCGCTCCCGCCTCCCAGCTGACCACCCCCTCGCCCCTCCCCTTCCCAGTATCCATATATGACAGTCGCACTTGCGCGCAGCGTTCACGCGCAGCGACCGCGCCCAACCCGCGCCGAAGGTGCGCCAAAGGTAAGCCCGTCT
Source organism: Triturus cristatus (assembly GCF_964204655.1). Classification (NCBI taxonomy): domain Eukaryota; kingdom Metazoa; phylum Chordata; class Amphibia; order Caudata; family Salamandridae; genus Triturus; species Triturus cristatus. The sequence continues at coordinate 552,312,776 of NC_140581.1, forward strand.
ACGCCCGTCCGCGCCTGGACCGCGCCCAGCGCCATACCCCCTGTCCCTCGCGCTGCCCAGCCCTCCCGCATTACCTACGATGCCGCCACCCTCCTAGCCCTTAACCCCGGTCGCATCCCCAACTGCGTCCAAGCCGCTCCCGGACACACCCATGGACCTTTCTCCTGCTACTCCTGCAAATTCAGCGGCACCGACAACATCTCCGCTACGACCACACCACAGACTCCCGACCCCAACCACCTACAATGCATCCTTCTCAACACCCGCTCGGTCCACAGACACGCCATTGACCTATGGAATCTACTAGACACCATTTCTCCAGACATCGCCTTCCTAACGGAAACATGGATGAACGCTTCCTCCGCACCAGACATCACCATTGCCATCCCTGAAAATTATAAGATCACTCGCAAAGACCGTACCAGCCACACAGGAGGAGGAATCGCTATCGTCCATAAGAAAACAATCCGCATCTCAACCAGCTCTGATGCCAACCTCGCCAACTCAGAACACCTTCACTTCCAGATCCACATCGACCCCAAAACAACACTCAGAGGCACTCTCCTCTACAGACCACCAGGACCCCGCGCAAAATTCAGTGAAGACATCACCCCTCACGCGCTCCCCTCCAAAGACTACATCCTTCTGGGAGACCTCAACTTTCACCTTGAAAAGATAAACAACCACAACACCGCCACCCTCGTGAACAACCTCGCCAACCTCGGACTTAAACAACTAGTCACTTCCCCCACCCACATCGCAGGTCACACACTCGACCCCATCTTCACCTCCAGCAATCATGTCTCCTTCAGCCACACTACGGAGCTCCTATGGACCGACCACAGCTGCGTTCACTTCTCCTACAACAAGCCGAAGCCCATCAACCACTCCCAACCTACCCTGCAAAGAAACTGGAACAAAATCACCACAGACCAAATCTCCGCATCGCTTCTTCGAAACTCCCCAGCCCTCTCATCTAACGCCAACGAAGCCGCCGCCAACCTCACCCTATGGTTATCCAACACCGCCGACACCTTAGCTCCACTGAAAAAACGTCAAAGCAAACCTGGCAGCAAGAAAACCTCATGGTTCAACGATGATCTCAAGAAGTCCAAGAAACTCTGCCGCTCCCTTGAAAAGGCCTGGAAAAAAGACCCAACCACCAGCACCAAGGACGCCTTCAAAAGCGCCACCCGCACTCACCACCAACTGATCCGAAAAGCCAAGAAAACAGCATTCAAGGATCGACTTGACAACAACGCCCACAACAGCAAGGAACTTTTCAACATCGTCAAGGAATTTTCCAATCCCTCGGCCAACGCCAACGACATCACCCCCTCTCAAACCCTCTGCGACTCCCTAGCCTCTTTTTTCCACAACAAGATTGCAGACATCCACAACAGCTTTGACAACCATCCCGGAAACCAACCCACCCTACCATCTGCTGAACATCTTCCCCCCGTGAACACCCTTAACGCCTGGAACCCAATCTCCACTGAGGACACCACCCGCCTGATGAATTCCATCCACTCAGGATCCCCCACAGACCCATGCCCTCACCACATCTTCAACAAAGCAGACTCCTTCATAGCACCGCACCTCCGAGACGTCATCAACTTCTCCTTCAACTCCGCTACCTTCCCAGAAGACTGGAAACACGCTGAACTCACCGCCCTTCTGAAAAAACCAACAGCGGACCCCACCGAACTCAAAAATTACCGCCCCATCTCACTTCTTCCATTCCCAGCCAAAGTCATCGAGAAAGCCGTCAACAACCAGCTCGCCGCCTTCCTCGAAGCCAACAAATCCCTCGACCCCTCACAATCTGGCTTCCGAGCAAAACACAGCACTGAGACTGCCCTCATCGCAGCAACAGACGACATTCGAACTCTACTGGACAATGGAGACACAGTCGCCCTCATCCTCCTCGACCTCTCTGCAGCATTCGACACAGTCTGCCACAGCACCCTTCTACAACGCCTCAATAACATCGGAATTCAAGGAAAAGCACTTGAATGGATCACCTCGTTCCTCACCGGAAGAACCCAGAGAGTCCGCCTTCCTCCATTCAAGTCCGAGGCCTCTGAAGTCATCTGCGGCGTACCTCAAGGATCCTCACTCAGTCCCACCCTCTTCAACGTATACATGAGCCCCCTCGCGGCCATCGCACGCCAACACAACCTCAACATCATCTCTTACGCGGATGACACTCAACTGATCCTTTCCCTCACCAATGATCCCAGCACCGCCAAAACAAACCTACACGAAGGAATGAAAGAAGTTGCCGAATGGATGAAACAAAGCCGTCTGAAACTGAACTCAGACAAAACAGAAGTCCTCATCTTAGGCACATCCCCCTCCACTTGGGACGACTCCTGGTGGCCGGAAGCCCCCGGAAAAGCACCCATCCCGACAGACCACGCACGGAACCTTGGAGTCATCCTGGATTCTTCACTCTCAATGAACAGACAAGTCAGCGCCGTATCCTCTTCCTGCTTCAACATTCTTCGCATGCTCAGAAAAACATTTCGCTGGATCCCCTCCGAAACAAGGAAAACAGTCACCCACGCTCTGGTCACGAGCCGACTGGACTACGGAAACACCCTCTACGCAGGTACCACCGCTAAACTCCAGAAGAAACTCCAACGAATCCAAAACGCCTCAGCCAGGCTCATATTAGACATCCCACGCAACGAACACATCTCTGATCACCTTAAAGACCTCCACTGGCTACCCGTCAATAAGAGAATCACTTTCCGACTGCTTACCCACGCACACAAAGCACTCTACGACATCGGACCAGATTGCCTCAACTCTCGAATGTCCTTCTACACCCCCTCCCGCCAACTTCGTTCTTCCAGCCAAGCCCTCGCCACTGTACCCCGCATCAACAGGACCACCATGGGAGGCAGATCCTTCTCATACCTGGCTGCTAAAACATGGAACTCACTCCCCGCTTACCTTCGCCTCACCCAGAACCACCCAGCGTTCAGAAAGCAGCTTAAAACGTGGATATTTGACAAATAATCCTCCTCCCCTTCCTAAGCGCCTTGAAACCCTCTGGGTATGTAGTGCGCTATACAAATTTTATGACTTGACTTGACTTGACAGAGCGACAAGAAAAGTAGCGATAACCTCGGTTATCGCTACTTTCCTTACACCTGCTTTTCAACTGACTTTGCCATGATATCCTATGGAAGGTGGATATCATGGCTAAGTCTGCCTTGTCCTATCAGCAAGCTTTCGCCAAACGTTGTGCGATTATCGCTGGATTTCCAGCGATAATCGCACAGTTGGCTGCTTGTGCGTTGAATTTTATCGCTTTGGAGATAAGCTTTGCTGATAGCACGCTATCTCCACGATAAAATTCAGCGTTGGCCGGCGATAATTATCCTCGCGCTAAGAGCGCTGAGCGATAATTATCGCCTGGCCTTGATAATATGCCCCTCAGTTTGAAGAAATACCCAGTTTTGTGTTGTGAGCACAAGAGATAGAATTAAAGAAACCAACACAAAGAACAAATGTATTTAACATTCGTTTCTATTTACATGCCAGCAGTTCTCTCCAAAAAGCTCCTGATTTCAAGCCCAGTAGTAAATTTCTCATATCACAAATAGAAGTTTGCCCCACCAATATCCCTTCACAGACTACACCAATCACCAGATCAAACCTATGGAAATGTATTGAAGTAAAATGGCCAATAAAAAGTCAGTCTGTGAAGTGTGGTGCCAATAACACTGAATCCATATGATCTGCCTCTTTCTGAGCTTCGGAACTCAGGGCCTGATTCACTAAGCATATCTTACACTTTTGTGTAAGTTTACTGTTGTTTGCTGTTCACAAAGGTATTTTAGGAGAAGTACCTTCATGACCGCGGAGTCTCTGCACATAGCAAGATAGGACTGTCCTCCTTTTTTATGTGCGGAGACTCTGGAGTCGTAATGATACTACTCTTAAAATAAGTTTGTGAATAGTAAAGAATTGTAAACTTACACAAAAGTAATACCTTACCCCACTGTATCATTATTTAGGATGTGCAGAAAATAAGCTACCCATATGGTAAATGCACCAATGTATTATGCCTTAGTCAGAACCAGGCCCTAAGCCCCATTTAGGAGCCATTTTATGAGGTCACTTTCATTCTTAGACTACATCAGTTCACATAAAAATATTGCAGAGAAGAGAATATCTGACACTAAAATGTACACTTTGTCTCTGAGAACTGCAATAATGTTTTTTCAGTGTCACATTTCAAATACAAACTTTGGCAGCTTCACCTACTTTTAAACTGACCCTTCCATTTCGTATAGACTGCCTTTAAAAATACCTTCTGCTATCAATAATATACTGGTTTTGTCAAATGGTAAACATCCTATTGCTCTAATGAACCACAGGCACACCAGATTGACCTTTCCTAGTCTATATTAGTGCATTTAATTGCCAGTAAATCCAAAGTAAAGCAAGGCAGCGCATATCGCTGCTTTTCATTTCCTTGCTGTGGGGAGAAGTTCCATTTATGGAGTATGGGTGTTTCCACGCATCCACCCATGGATGTTTGCACTTTCTCAGATTTGTAAAGAGTTGCAAAGCTGGAAATGCATCAAATTGGTACGCCACCCAGACCCATGGGCAACAAGGAGAATTATCTTTATTTTTCCTAGTTACTTTCTTTTTCTATGTGTGATGTATTCCCAATCACACACGGGAAAAGAAAAATGTTTTTAAGGATTGTCTTTGTGTAGGAAGGGATCCCTTCCTACACATAAAAGAGCTTGCCTGTAACGCAGGCACCCTTTCACCATTGTGCAAAGGTGCCTGTGTTCACGCGAGGTAGCACATAGTGCGCCAGCGCATGGAGGCAGCAGAAATGCACCGTATCTTAGTAAATATGGCATGTTTCCGAAATCTCCCTTTCAAGCAACACAGGCAGCAAGTTGCCTTGCTTTGCTACTCTCTATTGCATGACTTTTTAGACAATCCAGACCTAAGTTTCTATATTGATGTAAATCTGAAATTCCAAGAGCCAACTCATCAAAATATTGAACATGAAGTGTGCAAATTAAGCATTAGGAATGGAAATATGTACATTGATGCATGATTAGTGACTACTGTCCACAGCCAGGAGAGAAACAGTAAATGACTACTGAGTAAGGATTAGACCTGTCAGCCTTATGTGGTCTTCCCCTATTTGTTTTGCCTACTTTGCCTCGCATTTTGCTGGTCAGTTTTTGTCAGCCTTAGGACTCGGGGCACTTTACAACTGCTAACCAGTGCTAAAGTGCATATGCTCAAGCCCCTAAAACATGGTAATATTGGTGTATCCACAATTGGCATATTTAATTTACTTGTAAATCCCTAGTAAAGTGCACTATAAGTGCCCAGGGGCTGTAAACTAAATGCTACTAGTGGTCCTGCATCACCAATTGTGCTACCTACCTAAATAGCACTTCACACATGTTTAGGCCTGCCATTGCATAGCCTGTATGTGCAGTTCCTCTGCCAAGTCTACTTGGCATTTAAAGCCCCTTGCCAAGCCTTAAATTCCATTTTTATCACATACAGGTAACTCCTAAGGTAGGCTCCAGGTATCCCATAGGGCAGGGTGCTGTGTAAGTAAAAGTAGGCCATATACCTTTTAGTTTTATATGTCCTGGTAGTGAAAAACTCCGACATTCATTTTCTTTACTGTGAGGCCTGCCCTTCACATAAGTTATCATTCGGGATTACTTAATACATCTATTAAGTATAATTCCTGATTGAGAATAAGTAGAATAGTCGTGTTTTGTACCTATGGACATGTAATGATAAATCCTATTTAATGGTAGAGCTAGATTTAGGATTACACCTTTTCAAATTTACACTTTTAGAAAGCTGGCATTTATCTGCTCTTAAGCCCTGTATGTCTCTGCCTGCCTTCAATACATGTCTAGGTTGGGTGACAGCTGGGCTTTTTGCTTTCCCTCTAGACAATCACACACAAAGGGAGCTGAGGTGTGCCTTTCACATCCTGATTACCTATCACAAGGCTGATGGGCCTTCCTGTGCTAGATGGGTAGGAGGAGCTGACACTTGCACCTGCATAGGGCTGTACCTGTCTCCACACAAAGAACTGCATACCCCCTGCAGTGTGTCTGGAGCCTGGGCAGGAAAGGGAGGACCTGTGTGCACTTCAAAGGAACCTTCCAGAAACCTCTCCCACCTGCCAGAACAAGGACACCAAAGTATAAATACTGCACCTCAGACCCCACCATTTTAGTACAATACTGGACTTTTGGATACCCTGCCAGGAAGAAGGACTGCTGTGCTGCTGAATGACTGCTACTCTGTGGGACTGCTGCTCTGAGACAACTGCTTTTCTGCTGTTGAGCCCTGCCAGCTGCTCTCGACCCGGGTGAGAAAGACTGCACTTTCAAACACTTGAAATCAGTGTCACTCAAAGGGCTTGCCTGCTTGTCTCCTGTTTTGCAGTCTCAGGGACATCGAAGACTGCCTGCAACTTTTCACCCAGCACCTGGACTCTGCCACCTGTGAGTCCTAATCTTGCATGAGGTGCCCCCTCCAGTCCAGGGCCTCAAAAGTATGTTTTTGGGCTGTTCTGCTGAAAATCCATGCAGTCCAGAATTTGCGCCGCTCGTAACTGATGTATTTGCTTTCAACGCCTATGCAGCACCTTCATCGCCGTGGCTCGATGACGACATGGGACCTCCAGCACAGCTCAACAGCAATACATTGTAGTGGAGGCAGCGTTTTAGATAGATACATTGCTATGTTAGCATAAGAGCCTTAGATGTTCGAAACGCCATCTTGCCACTTTTGCTGCTTTTGCACACAACACTGCAGGTACATGTTATTATTTGAAAACTGCTTGCGTGCCTTTTCTTCACATGAGAACTGTCTGTTGTTCACATCCCTAGACGTGCACTGTGACCTTGGTCTGAACATTGTGTGCAGAAACAGTCTGAGCCACCAAACAATGTATGTTTTTGAGTTCAGGTTGATCAGCCCACGCTCTAGCCATAACACGCACACAGCTGCAAATATCTGAAAGTCGAGAGCCTTTAATATTGCAGTTTGCATGCATTAGATACACATTCTGGGGAAGAACTTTTCCAGGCGCAGAGCAAAGCTGATCCTGTGATGTGATTTACCTAAGCTGATCTTTACGGTATGGGGTTCCCCATTCAAACCTAGACACCTTCTATTAGTATAATAATACTAGCTCACTAGCGAAAGGAGGGTGGTTGTATTCCACTATCATTTGTAATATGATTTCTCCCTTCATTTTCTATGGTATTGTAACAATGCTGATGGTTTTAATTTTAATCATATGTCTGCTTATGTTAGCCAAAGTACTGCATCTTAAGACACGTAGTTTATAAAATAAACATTTTAAACTTTACCGTGTCTAAGGTTACTTTTGTTGTGGACTGATATGAGAATAATAACGAACTGGTATTTCTGATTCCCACCATTCCTGAGAGTACTCTAAGTCGCTTGTTCTGGGTTGTCTATATATTGGGAGCTCCAAGAGGATACGGAGGACGAATGGGACACTGATGCTAGTCGGATTGGGGTTCGGGGTACTGAGGTGAGTTTTTGGTACACCGCAATTCACTGAGGTCCTGGTTTCCTGCGCATAGTTCTGTGCATGAGCAGACTCCCAGCAACATGGCGCACCTAACGTTTGAAACTGATTTGAAACGCCTTAGTAGTGCTTATATTAGACCACAACACCCTCACTCTTGTTTCCGGATAGCGGGAGTGACATTTTAACCTACCTGTTTGTACGATAGGTTCCCTCAAGCTTGGTAATTAAAAAGGTTTTTATATTTCTGAACCCTTGTGCTACTGCAATATCCATTGTTGTTCTTCTCTGTGTCCTTATGGCGGTCGATATTGCAGCGCATAGCCGGACACCTCTGCGACGTCATTTGACGCAGTTTGGGGTGCCGGACGATGGGATGGCTGTTATTTTTGTGGTGAGTGCCGATGCATCATATCCCTACGAGTTGTTTTACTCTTGGGTGACTATGCCAGCGGTGAATCCAGATGATGATACGTTTCACTCCTATACTCCCACGTGGCTCCCAGCAAACTATACGCCATATATGAAGCAAGAAATTCCTATTTCTGCTTGGCAGCATTTCATTTGGTTTAATGGCGCCCTTCCCCATGCGGTTACACTGGTTAGAATGGGCCCTTTGTCAATTCCAGGGGCCACTAGGCCGGTGCTGGGCGCATTTACACCTCAACCTCGTTATTTGAATGTTGCGGTGGATGAGTTACGTGTCCTCCATACAGCCCTGATTACTGTATATAGGGCTTTAGTGCAATACGTTTCGAGCAACGTGCAGGTGGGGGCACCTGCTGTTGCGGGACAGCCAGCTGGCCAGACCGGGGTTGTTATTAGTCCCGTCATGGTTAATTCGGTAATGGGCAAGCGCCCCCAGAATAAGGACGATTTGCCTTATTGGCTTGCTGAGAAATTTGACCAGCTGGAAGCAGTATTTTCGCACTCTACTCCTGTGGAGAAACACAGGATCCTCACCATTAGTTTGCAGAAGGACTTAGTCCCAGAGGTGTCCGATTGTGACAACTGGGGTAAGGTTTTTGCAGCGGTCTACTCGAAGTGCTTCGGCACCCCATCTATGGCTGTGCTTCCCTCCGTCATCAAACGTGTTCAAGATCAACACGGTCCGGAGGCGGCAGTCAAGTTGGGAATGCGGCTTGTCGGTGTGTTCGACGTAGTTGCCACTCTCGTCCTTGGTAATCTCAAGGGAGATGCGGTGCATTTTCAAGTGGCTAATGGCTTAGCCCGCGTCGATGAGCTCGATAAGCCCGAGAGTTGCCTAAAATTATTGCGGAAGCTTATAGAACTTTTGGCCACAGTAGTTTAGGGATTAAGCCAACTATTGTCATTCCAGACTTAATACAGCAAACTAAGGTGAGTTCGTCTGTCAAAGACGATCGTCCAACTTTTCCTAAACAAAATTGGAGAACAAAGAAACAGGGAAAGCAGCAACAGAAACAAGGGTCTCGTCCTGCGTCACGGTACAGGCGACTGGTGAACGCACATATGATTTGCGCGATCACACTAGTATTAGGTCACCTGATAGATTTCAGGTTACTGAACAACGTTCGCCTCATTCTTCACAGGAAACATCGGCCTCACAGTGCGGTGGCAGAGAACGTGGCAAAGGTCGGGGTGCCCAACAAGGACGTGAGCAACCCCGTCAGTCTGATGGTAAAGGCAAGCAGGACGAGTTTGCACGTCAACGTCCCCCGTTTCAGAAGTAGAAAGTTGCTGCGCTAACAGCAAGGTATGCCACAGATAGTGAGAACGCAGCTTCAGAACCTGACATGGGCACTAACGCTGCTTGACAGCGCAGCGGAGGTTACAGTAGTGCGGCAAGCACTGCGTCCATATCTGGAGGCGACAGCAACTGACACGTTCATTACTGTAGAAACTGCTGCCACTAGAGTGGCTTCCCTTGACAGACTATATGACATAGTCCTCTTAATTGAAGGTGACATACAACGTACAATACAAGGGATTTTTTGGGATAATCTGACCTCTTCCTATGACATTCTCTTAGCAGAGGCGGACTGGCCCCCGGCTTTCATTTTGGATGCTCCAAGGGGGGAGGAGGTTATCCTCCCGTCCTTTGCGCACACTGTGCCAAAGAAGCACGCTGAAAGGTTTGCCGAAGAGTGGGCTCAGGTGCTTGGTCCGGCGTTGTACCGTACTCAGGTTGGGTGGGATAAATTGTATCCAAGCCATGAGATTCCTTTACGGTCCATGCCCCAGCCGCAGCCCCAATAGCCCATGCGCCGCGAAGCTAGATCTCACTTTGCGGAAATCCTTGAGCAATTGGAATATCAGGGTGTTATTGAAACATGTGTGTCACCAATGAATAATCCATTATTCACTGTAACGAAGCCTGATGGGTCGTACCGCCTGGTTTTGTATTACCGGCATTTGCACTCTCATTGTTGGACGTGTGCTGTACAGAATACCAACAGTTCTGCCCTCGTTGATAGTCTCGTGAGAAAAAGGTTTAAGACCACACTTGACATATCCAATGGCTTTTACAGCCATAACCTGTCCTCTATTAGAGTCAGTGGACAGCGTTTACTTCTGGCGGCAAACAAAAACAGTTTAAGAGATTAGCCATGGGCTATAAAAACAGCCCTGGCATCTTTGCCGCACGTGTTGTCTCTCTGTTAGAGAGCATTGACCCTGATGCGTACTCGTATGTTGATGATATCTATCTCACAGACGACGAGTTGTGGCCGCATCTGTGTCGCGTTGATAGCATCATTGTTATGTTTGCAGACTTCGGTTACAAATTCAACTTTGCGAAGTCTCACATTGCAGAGTATACAGTGTTGTTTTTGGGCTACGAGCTCAACAATGAGGGTCGAGGGTTAGCTCCTCACTTTCTGGAGAAGTGCGCATGCTTGCGTGCTCCTACAACCCTGAAAAAATTACAGTCTTTGCTGGGCTTTCTGCATTTCGGTCGTACTTACATTCCCGAATATGCCCAGCGTATCAAGCCGCTAAATGCCTTGGTACAACCTACTTTTTCCAAATCGAGCTGGCTGCCAGAGCATTCAGCTATTTTGCAATCTTTGCAGGCTGATCTTCTTGCTTCGAAATACTTACTGACACGTGATAACCACACTAACCTGGTAATAAGAATTGTGCCGGGCGCAGTGGGTTTCACGTACTTAACGTTCAATGAGGGCGACACCGTCCCCATTGCCTACAAATCACACCTGTACACTTCGGCTGAACTGCGCTTTTCCACAGTCGAAAATGTTTTGACTGCAGTGCAGATGGCGATTCTTAAAGAACAAGCGCTGTCGCAAGGAAAATGCATGTTGGTGGTTACTCCATATCCTGCCCTAGAGGCTGTGACGAAAGCCAGTGTACCTAATTCTAAAGCTTTGCATCCACGTTGGATACAATGGGCCATTTCTTTGACATCGCCAGATGTCAACTATATCTTTGATGCCTCATTACAGACTCAGGAGTACTTGCAGTATGAACTCGTTCATCCGGCTCCTCTGTCTTTGCGTCCGCTTGAAGATTACCATTGTGTCATTTACACTGACGGTTCGGTGCAACCGGCGACGGAATCGAAGCATGCCTATTCAGCAGCCTGCGCAATTGTGGCGGGTACTTTCGTGAATGGAGAATTCAAGTCTGATGTCGTGCATACGCAGTCATTGGGTGATTGTACCGCACAGTTGGCAGAGCTGCGTGCTCTGGTGCTTGCACTGGAGTTTGCTGATCCTCGGGTTACTACTCTTATAGTGAGTGACTCGTTTTACTGTGTGGAGTCTTTTAACGACAATCTATTCTTTTGGTCTCAGAATGAATATCGTGATTCCAAAGGTAGCACAATTAGGCATAAAATGCAGCGGCGTCACTATGGGGGTGCGGGGGGTGCGGACCGCACCAGGTGACACCCTCACATGGGGTGACACCAACAGGGCCGGTGTGTGTAGAGCAACCTAACCTTTCAGGAGGAGGAGGTGCCTGTGCGCAGTGCGCACTGTCTCCTCCTCCGTGTCTGCGCGCCTCTCTAGGCTCAAGTGATATCCGGTGCATGGCTGCCGGATGGAGGATGAGTGCTGTGGGGCAGTGAGGCACTCGTCCCCACAGACTCCGGGTCAGGGAAAGTTCAGTCCTCCAAGTGCTTCAGAAGAGCTGCCTTCTGCAAGCAGCGAGAGCCGTCCTTACTCTCGCGCTTCTGCGGCCGTGCAGGAATATAGATGGGGGCCTTCTCTTAGTAAAGGTGCCCAGTGCACATAGCCGCTGGCTCTATTAACTAGAGGTGGGCAAGCTACCAAACTATCAGGGAGAGCCAAGCCAGAGCCGAGTAAGGTAAAATATGATGTAGCCTCTTGATATTAAAAATGTACGTATTTGACATGCTTGAGAAGTTAACCGTAATTCACCAGTGTATATGAGTTTATTGAGCGGTAACGGTTTTAACATGAACTCCTCCCAGGCACGCAACACCCACTGGGCTCAACGGGCTTCAGCCCCCCCCCCCCCTGTCATGTGTGTCAGCCCGGCTGAGACAGCCTCGTGGGCTGGCGTCCGTCTAATTGCAGCCGCACCCGAGTACTTCACAGGTCTTTAAAAGACCATTTACTCGTTAATGAGGCTTTTGTTGTGTTTTCACCCCTTCTTTAGCCACTCTGCCTATGGCTGGAAGACTTAGCCCCCCCCAAAATATTTTTCAGCCCCCCCCCCCGAAATTTGGCTCTAGTTGCCCGCCTGAGCTGTACCACCCTTCACTACCTTTGGGGTAACTTCAATGAGACTCGTTATATTATTTCACAAATGTATATACAGCTAACGACCATTGGCAAAGTCAATAGTTCTGGCTTGTTGTCTGTATAATGTTACTTGGTGTATTATATGTCTGCATGTAATGACAGAAACAGCAACACAGCAGTCGGAGGGCACACAATGTCTAGTTTAGGTGGTTTTAAGCCAAGCCCTTAATTGCATCGGCCACGCCACTTTGCGTTTTTTAATCCCACTTAAAGCTCTGCAAATGCGTCACCCAAACCCAGCACAGGTTCCAAATGTGAGTTCCCAGAACCAGATAATATTCTCTAGCGCCTCGAGACGCCGCCCTCTGCAAGGAACACTAGGTGAATGCATGCAATCACTCACTCAACTGAAAGTCCCTCAACCTGAAAACAGACCCAAAAAGTAAGTCCATTGGCAGAACTGCACCTACGCAGCATGGGGAACCTCTAATTAAAATGATCCCGACAATATGGTACTAACTGCCTCTACCCTTCAGAGCAATGAGACACTGCCCACGTGAGTTTGGTCAAAATTGCAGTCGATGCGTAACGGTCTATGAGAGCGGCTCCGCCCCAACATGAATGAGTGGTTAACTTCATGTCAGGCACTGTCTTAACCACCAGTTTCTGGGCTGCCCGCCAACGTAGCCCCCCCGTCTGCCACCAACACAGCAGGTGAGTCTCTCCCGCATCAATTGATATGATTGTGAGTGGTCAAGCGGTTATGATGCCTGTGCTGTGCGAGTTGTGAGTGAGTGACATCTTGAGCAGGGCGCAGGGCGGACGGCGGAGGCAGTGCGGAGCGAGGTTGCCTGCCTCTGATCACCGAGTTGTGGGCCCATCTTTTGAGCTGTCGGGAGGCCTGCAAAGAAGACTTTCAGGCACAGCAGCTCTGTGTACAAGCTGAGTCCTCTCGCCTGCTAGCCCAGCAGTTCTTCTCTTACTGAAAACAGTGGCTGCAAGACGGGGTTCTCACTCTCTTTCCTCTCCTTTCTTTTATTTGCTTCCCAGTGAAATGGATCCAAAAAAGAAAATCACTTTTGCTGGGAAATCAATGACGTACTTTTCTGACATTTAATTCCAAAGTGCTGCATCGGGAATAAAAGTTTAAAAATATGAAAAAGAAATAACTAAATAAAGTAAGACAGAGTGGTAGCAAACTGGCCAGATTGATTTTATTCACACCCAAACACATTAGCGCCACTTTTACAGAGTTTACCAGTGAAGCGCTATTTTTGTTGTCTTTTGGCTTTTTTTTCCCTGGGCTTGGAACTAGTGCACCAATCCTGGAGGTACTGCAATGTGAGGATTGAAAAACTAAATTTGTACTGCTGCTCTGCATTTAGGGATGTTGTCTTTGTTTACCATACTGCTTACGTTTTGTAAGGATATAAGCAATGGCCATTGAAATGGGTCCATTCAGGGCCCTGTTGTCATGTCCTTAACTTTTCAGGCAAAAGCACTCACTGATTTCTGAACAGTGAGTGTAAAAGCGTTAAGGTATCCATGTTGTTCCTGCTTGCATTTCACATGGTTTGCAAAATTTTGCATTCCCTATGATTGTTTGCTTTTTCCAGGATGCTGTCACTTTTTTCTTGTAGGCCACACATTGCTCTTGCCCAGTGCGTAATTTAAATTGAGTCGCATCCAGGTGTTTATAGCTGGCAACAATTGGGTTGTAGTTGAAGGCAGTCTGAGTTTTTCCTCAGTGGGGCAGTATGGTGTTCAGTGGGGGAGAGGATGTGGCACAATGGCCAGAGCTGCTGAATTTGGAACCGGGGAACCAGGTTCAGCCTTAATAACCACTCCACCAGACCACTCTCCTGAGAGAGCGCTAGCTCATGCTAGATCTTAGAAGGCTTCGCAAGACATTATAAGCCCCGGTGTCGTAGCACCAGCAGGTGGACCCTAGCATGACAAGTGTAGGTTAACCTTCAAGGCTTGTCCACCACTATTCATACTGAAGTTCACCTCCAGTCTTGAAGGTAGGCTTATCAAGCAGCACACCCTAGAACAACAGTGACCCTGTCACTGAGATTACAGGACCCTTGAGAAGGGCCAGCTCTAGGGCGGTGCAACCGGTGTGACCGCACCAGGTGCTGACTTTAGGTGGAGGCATCATTTTTGCAAGTATATTATGGTTTTAAAAGTGCTTGCTGCCTCCTTCCTGGCCTCCAGCAATTCGGGAAAAATAACAATGTCATGATGACTCTGGTGATTAATGTTCTTCCTAGAGAGAGATCGGAATTTTGTCTAATGGAAGATTTGGCTCATGGAAAGGTAGCTCAGAGGGTTAATGTACCTGCTGCAAAGAACATGTACCATGCAGATTACAAAGTGCACATAATGTAAATAGGCCAGTGGGCTACTGCTTTTGTCAGAGAGATCCTTTTGTTACTTGCAGTTTATAAGTTAAAATCCTAACATAGAACAGTGAGCTATTAACTGTCATCTACTCCGCAGCAACACAAGTCAAATTTTTTATTAACTTTTGATACGTTTGAGCTACAAACAATTTATTAGTTTAAATGGTCAGATCATGCTGTAGATCTTGCATTATGAGGCAAATATGGCAGAGCCATTATTATTCAGAAAACATTTGCAAACTAGGATTTTTAGCCATTCATGTTTGAACTGCTGTTTTGGAAAAGGGAGAAGTGCTGATGACAGAAACTCCATGGCTCGGAGACAAATGGCTTGTGCTTCCACATTTTATCGTATTTGGGGACATTCTGTGATTAGACACATATCCCACTTTGTGAATACATTTTGCTGTCAATAACTCCTTATAACCTTAAATAATCATGTGTATCCATTGGTTGATAAAACTGGGCAGTGAAACCAAACAAATACAAAAAATTGGGATGTTTGTGCATTCTGGTTACACCTCTGGCTCCGCCCACTGATCCAATCCTTGGGTTATTCCCACCCTCTGATTCTCCGCCCACAGTTCCCCTACTTTTTTCCCCCCACTTCGACCACTGATATATCATGTTGCTGGATAGTGGGAACACCACACCAGTACAAAGTACCATACCTATGATATTATAAATTCTAATAAACTGTTGACTAGCAGGTAGCCCACTGTACAACCTGATTAACCCCTTGTGATCCCCGCCCTTTCCACGCCCTGTGCCGGGCGTTGAATTAGCGGGCGGGGTTCATGACGAGATAGTCTCGTCATGGGCACAGCGCAACCGCGGCCCATGACGAGACCATCTCGTCATGGGCACTCAAGGGGTTAATGAGTCATTATCACACTGTTGTTAACAGGCACATTTTGTAAATATAGGACCTACATTAACAAACGTTACTAAGGATTCTGTATGGTCCCGTTATTTGCCAACTGTGTCCACTGGCGGACTCGGAGTGGAGGAGGTCCATGCGGTAAGTCGTGAGGGGGTGACACCATGAGTTACCCGCACCGGGTGACACCAACCCTAGTGACGCCACTGATAAAATGCTTTGGGTTTGAGTGGCAGAACTTAAACAGCATCTGCCTCTCGTGAATGCAATTCACACTCTTGGTCACCAGCAAGTTGGTGTCCACGCTGTCGGCAACGGCTTAGCTGACGAGGCAGCAAAAACAGCAGTGGTGACATATCTAGTAGCAGCAGTTACAAGATCCAAAAGTAAGGTCGATGATAACATCTTGGCATCTATTGCTGCTACAGAGAAGGGAAGTAATTACCCGAGAGGTTTCCCTTCTCGGGACCATTATCACTTAAGTCCTGATAACGTCCTGTATGTGAGAATTAACGATGTTGGTGACAGAGTGATTCCCAACGCGGACTGCAGACCGTCCTTGATAACAGCGGCTCACGAGGGTATGGCCTCTGCCCTTGCCGGCGTGTCAGCTACTGTTGCTCAATTACAACAGCGTTACTGGTGGCGCGGATTGTATAAACAAACTCGCACTTATGTTCTTGATTGTGACATTTGCCAGCAGATTAAGCCTTCGACTGCTGCGCACTCACCACAAACTCAGTTGTACATATCTAATAAACCACTTGGGTGTGTTTATTTAGATCACTGCGGTCCTTTCTCCTCTGATACTGCGTATAAGTACATCTTAGTTGCAGTGGATTCGTGCACACGTTTTCTTTGGGTATGGCATCAAAGGAGTGCTGATGCTCGTACTGTCATAAGGGATTTGCGTGTCTTTGTGGGAATTTTGCGTGTGGTACCTTTCATTCTGATCAAGGCCCTGCGTTCACCTCTAAGGCGTACAAAGAAGCCATGAAATTTTTGGGGGTCCAAGTCAAATTTCCGTCTCCATACCGACCTGAGGGTAATAGTGTAGTGGAGAGAATGAACCGTGACTTAAAGCAATCCTTGACAGCCAGGGTTTTAGGCACTGGCCGGAACTGGTTAGCCCATCAGTATAACATTCAACGTACACTTAATAATCTCCCTAGAAGGTCTCTGGGTGGGTGGACCCCATGCATGATGCTCTTTGGCATAAAAATGTTTGTCCCGGACCTTGATGGTCTAGACATGGCGGCATCAGCCGCACCCTTTGACGTAGATGATCACTGTGCTGTATTACAGAATCTACAAGAGACCAGAGACAGTCTTGCAAAAGAACACTTGCCCTCCACATCTGATGCTGCACTTCAGATTCAGGTAGTCGGTTGTTGACCTGGTCCGTGAGAAGGTGGAGAACAAGAAGGAGTTCGGCCCCTCTTATCGTGCACCGGTTCCAGTGCTTGGCGTGCAGGGTACAAGAACAGTCATTTTACCTCCTCTTCCTGGCCACAAGGATAACAGGTACATCTCCATTGACAATGTCAAACTACAGCGAGTGGCCGATTCTTCTTAGTATGACTCCAGCGGTTTCTTGCCCTGTGATGCTGAGAAATTCTGTTTTGGCTCCGGCTTCTACCACCATGCCTGATATTGCCGTCGAGATGCATACAGTTAGTGATCCTTTGTTGCTACCACCGGCTGGTGGTCCACCTGAAGATACTGAGTATGCTTATCCTGCAGATGCATCATTGCCTGTTTTACAATCAACCGCAGTTAACCAGTCATGTTTCTCCTTTGACTCTAATTCTATGACTTCCAGTGCTCCATCAAAAGTTTCTATTTTTGCTGTTTGGTTTAAACGTTTTGCAACCTGCCGCCTTTTATTTTAAAGTGGCAGCGGAGTCTGCCTCGAAGGTTAGGCTGACACACACACTAAATTATTAAATTCCAACTCCTTTATGGATGATTTGGCAGTCAGCGGTTATGATCTGTGGAAAGCTACTATTGATCTTAAATCTGTTTGGGGTTCTAAACCGTGGCAGGTACAAGGAACTGAAGCTTTGCATCGTGCCTGCCTCATCCCAAACCACATATTATTTTTGAATTCGACTATTTTTCAGACCACCTGCTTTGGATTGGCTACCTCTAAAAAACTGAATTCCCCCTTTATTCCGGATCTGGGTGCTTATCCAAATTGGGATAATCATACAGATTTGTCCCTTGATGCGTTGTAGTCATACATTACTAATACATCCTTCAATATTTCCAAATTGCATTCAGAAGGATGGTTAATTTGGCAGACACTCTCAGATTCCTGTCAACATCGTTTTTTGGGTTTGCGACCTGGGTACACGCAGGTTCGCATAGAACCCTGCTTTGAATCTTCTCATTCTGTTACTACCTACTCTGTAAGGAAGTTATGCCAATCTTGGCTGCAACATTCCACCTTGGCATCTGTTAAACTTAATTTATCTAAATTACATGACAAAATAGATTTGAATGATTTTGTTAAGGGTCCTGTAGGTGGCAGGTCCAAGAGATGGGTGTATGCTGTTTATAATGAAGTTTGGAAATTATCTCAAATTGAAGCGGCTTCCAGATTGAGAGCCAATTTGGAAAAAGTACTAGCTGTTATCGATAATAGCATTAACACCCTTTCTTCCAGAATTTACACATTAGATAATATTGTTTCATCTGTTGTTGATATTGTGCAGGATGATATGTCTGTTTTGTATCATGGTCAAAATCAATTACATTCTATAATGCAGTTTGCATGGACTTTGCAAACGTTAAAGCCTGGGAAAGTCCCCTGGGACTACATAAATACTTCATATTTATTCCTTCCCTTCAATCTAACTGCGAAACAACAATTCATGTCCATGAAAGATGCAACATACTCATTACTGCATATTGAAAAGTTAGAACCTTTGCCTTTCTCTGTGGCCGAATTGAACTCCGCTGTGTGGCTTATCCACGGGTTAATCACATTACCATTTCTTTTGTTTAAATTTAGTTTGTGCATGAAACATTATGCCCTGGGCAGATATGAACCGTTGGGTACTGCTTTCCTGCATGAAGTTTGGTCACTCCCATTTACATATAGGTGCATGAGAGACGGTAAAGAAGTTTATTTGAAAGGTGAGGACTGCACTTCCACACCTGAGCACTCAGTAGTTTGTAGGCACATCCAATTGCATGGCGCGTGCAACGTTCAGGCACCACATTTAGCATGCGTTCTGAAAGGGATTCCAGTGCCAGCTATTACACCCTCTTTCACGTTGTTAGCCAATGGTAGTTATTTGCTTTTAAATAACGAGGCTTGCTGCGGGATGCTAGTGGGAATTCCCTACATTGTGACTGTATCACAGAGAGTAGTCTGTTGTAAAAATGTCCTTTTCCCACCCCCGCATGGGCAGCTGGATGTATCCATCTTGCCTTCCATTCCAACCTTGAAAGCAGAGTTCAACAAGATGACACAATAAGGGCGCTATTGTCTCAAAAAGAAGTCGCTCTGACTTCATCCCGTGAAACATTTGTCCTTCACGTAGCAAACAACCACAGAGGTGCATGCGCTTTTAAATACTGATCTCCCACTTTATTTCGGGGCCCTGATTCAAACTATATTTAATGCCTCGTCCACAACTGGCTTGGCACATTTTTCAAAATTGTGGCCTCCTTCCAAACTATTTTTGGTGTGATACCGGCATTTTTTCATTCTATTTTTTCCAGCGTCTTTGGCGGGCTCCCGTTGATTCTCGCCCTCACGGCTGGTGTGCTGTTGTTGGTCTGCTTACTGCGCATTGGCTGCACAATTTGTGTCACACGACAGCCTATCCAGGCTGCTCCATCTTCGTAACCGGATGCTTGAATATTATGGAACATTACCACTGGCAACCCTGAGCATAGCCTATGAATTGTCCTTCCGGTTTTCCTACTTTACTTGTGTACAACCTGTTTTTCATTGCCTAGATTGTCCTCTAGAATGGGCTCTGGATTTGTGCTTGTCAAACTCGGTGTCTCCTGCCCCGGATTATGATCGACTTATGAGTCTCTTGGTGGCTCATGAGTTGGACTGTTCTGGTATCAGGATTATGGCCTGTGGAGCGGCACATGGAGTCCTAGGGAATTGGGACATCGGTACGGCAGCGTATGACTTCTTGGCAAGAAGTTATCTTGAAGAACACGCCACTTGTCCTCTGATTGTGCTAGAGGCCCCAGTTGTCGAGGAACTTGTATGTTCGTTTACCTTGTTAGACTGGATGGCAGAAACTTTTACAGAACGTTCAAATGACTTCCTCTTGGAAGCTGTCGCTACTTACTGTGCTCACACGTTGATGGATTAACCTGGATGTTGTCCAACTTTCCGTGTGCGACCCACACACACACATTTCTTTTTTTTTTTTTTGGATTCGACATTTGGGCTCGCTGAGCCTTCGCAAGATGTTACGATTTTCCATTTCCTTTTTTTTCCCCCTTCATTTTGTTTTTTTAACGGTTTTTCCTTCGAACTTTCACTCCCCTTTATTTTGGATTTCCAATAAATTCACTTGGTTCCACTTTGTCGAACTTGAACTCTGCGTTCCTTTAATTGTATCCCTAATAGTTCGTGGTCCGATCAAGGGAGGGTGTAGTGGAGGCAGCGTTTTAGATAGATACATTGCTATGTTAGCATAAGCGCCTTAGATGTTAGAAACGCCATCTTGTCACTTTTGCTGCTTGTGCACACGACACTGCAGGTACATGTTATTATTTGAAAACTGCTTGCTTGCCTTTTCTTCACATGAGAACTGTCTGTTGTTCACATCCCTAGACCTGCACTGCAACCGTTGTCTGAACATTGTGTGCAGAAACAGTCTGAGCCACCAAACAATCTATGTTTTTGAGTTTAGTTTTTTTTTTATTTAACACTTTTTATTAATTTTGATAAATCAGCATCATTGATAGCAAAAAAGCAATTGACATTCAATAAAGAGTAAACAGAAACAAAGAACGTATATAGTAGTCAAACCCAGTTCGTCACTGGGGCCCATAATGCAAACACAAATTCTTTCCTTCGTGTGCTTTTGTGATTATATAGAGCAATTTCTAGCTTATACAGGGATAACAGCTTAGCTTTCCATATAGAAAAAGACAGTGCATTCGAGCTGAGCCATTGTGAGGTAATACATAAGCGGGAGATAGCCATACAGAGAAACAAGAAACCTTTCTCAGGGGTTGAGCGATTTCTAGTATTGAACACAAAATCATAACCAAATAATACTAATTGGGGTGTAATATCAACAGAGACTCCTAAACCTGAGTTCAAAAAACAATGTATTTCTTTAAAAAAAGAGGTTAGTACAGGGCATTCAAATAACATATGCAACAAATCGGCAGCCCTCTGGCTACATCTGGGACATAGGTCCCCCCTGTTTGTACCCCATTTAGCTATCTTCGCTGGGGAATAGTATAAATCAAAAATTGCCATATAACATTGGCTTTTAAAGCTACCTGAAAATATAACAGCATCGATAAGGTTCAAAACTAATTGTAAATCGACACCGACTATCCCCAGCCGCGTTTCCCAGCGTTGCTCAAAGTGAGCGAGATTGTCCTGTTGGGACGCAATTATAATTTTAAACACTTGAGAGATCTTACATCTCCCTTTTATACGTTCTAAGATTGGATTCCTTTCCAAACTAATCTGACCTCTTGAGGCTAACTTAGCTAAAACACTTCGAATTTGAAGATATTTAAAAAAATCCATACGTTGCAACTCATGCTTCTCTTGAAGTTCAGAAAAGGACATCAATTGGTTGTTTGAAAATAAGTCCCCAATAGCTCTAATCCCCTGATTATTCCATCTACGCATGATTGAGTCTGAAAAAATCATAGGAAGTTTCCCTATTTCTCCTAAAGGCATGTATCGATTATATTCCTTCATAGTAAAAAGTTTATGAACTTTTGACCAGACTGCAGCTGCAGCCACCAAAATCTTAAAGCAGGTTCTTTTATAGTAGCTAGGCTCGAAGAATTTAGAAAATAGGTATTTAGCTTCTGGCCCTAAAATAAGCTCATATATGGATGGTGAAGAAGCAGGGTCAGAGCATGCCTGAGAGCCAAAAAATAAAATCCCCATATGTTGGAGCATCGCCGCCCAATAATAATACTGGAACTGAGGAATACTCAGTCCCCCCTTGCCCTAGGTAAAGTAAGTTTCTTAAAAGCTCTTCTTGATCTCTTATACCCCCATATAAAACGGGAACACATTCTTTCTATTTTAGTGAAGAATAGATTGGGTACAAAAAGAGGAATTGAGCGGAGTAAATAAAGGAATCTCGGAAAAACCACCATCTTATTGACGTTGCACCTGCCATAAATAGATAGGTGTAAATAGTCCAAATTTTCAAGCATTCTATTAGATGAGATTAAAATTGGATCAAAATTAAGACTAACAATAGTTTCAACCTTCGAAGCAATTTTGACCCCTAGGTATACAGCCTCCGAAACAATGTTAACCCCTAGAGGAGGACAGGTACCTGTAAAGAGGACTTGCGTCTTATGTAGATTCAGTTTGTAGCCGGATACTGATCCAAATTCCATAGTCACTGTTTCAATACGTCTCAGCGCTTTGGCCACATCCATTGTGATAACCGCCACATCATCAGCATAGGCTAACACTTTAATAGGTTGAGACATTGGTTTAGCTGGTATAATCTCGGGATCCTGCTCAATTTTGGCCAAAAGAGGCTCAATATAGAGAGCGAAGAGAAGAGGAGAACAGGGGCAACCCTGCCGGGTGCCCCTGTAGATCTTAAACTCCGTGGAGTGCTTCCCAGAAATACGAATTGAAGCTACTGGACTAGTATAGAGAGCTTGTACTGCTTTGATAAAGGATAGTGGAAATCCTTTCCACTGGAGGACGGCCCATAAAAATTCCCAGGAAACCCTGTTGAATGCCTTCTCGGCATCCAACAAGGCTACCCCTAATGGAACTTCTAAACCCTGAGACCAATCCAAAAGAGAGATTACTCGACGGACGTGATCTATAGTGTCTCTGCCTGCTACAAAACCGTGCTGATGATAAGAGACTAATGGTGCTATAACCCTTCCAAGTCTTCTGGCAAGAAGTTTAGAAAAGATCTTACTATCCGCATTGATTAGTGTGATGGGGCGGTATGAGGCAAGTTCACGCGCATCCTTCCCTTTCTTTTTGAAGACTATAATGGTTGTTCTGGACCATGAATCAGGAGCTATACCACTAAATGCGGTCTGAAATAGGGAGGTTAGTAGGTCCCGTAGGACAGTCTGAAACACAATATAAAATTCCTAAGGAATCAAATATGGCCCCATTGCTTTGCCCCGAGGTAAAGAAAGCATTGCCAATTTAATTTCCTCCCAGTCTATGGGAGTAGCAAGAATATCCTTATGGGCCTGATCTAAACCTAAAGAGGGGATGTCCCCCAGATACTCAACTGGATCAGCAGTTTCCTCGTTCACATATAGTTTTTGATAAAAAGTTTTGAATGCCTCAAGGACATCAGACTCCGAATTTTGTAGAAGCCCGTCGGTGTCTTTAATTTTATCAATCTTTGCCTGTATCTGTTTTTGCCGTAATCTATTTGCCAAGACTTTTCCCACCTGCTCACCATATTCAAAGCATTCCCTTCTAAACGTTTGATATTTAGCGGCCATTTCATCAGCAAAATGCTGAAAGATCATAGACCTCTGTTTAATCAGTTTATTTTGTACTACAGAGACGTCTGACCGATCCTTAATCTTCTGCGCTAGCTCACACTCAAGCGTATTTTGCTCTAGAATAGATTGTTCGAATCTATGTCTAAGAATTGAGCGCTTGCGTATTGCAAATCTTAGGGTTTCCCCCCTAACACCGGCCTTAACAGCATCCCAAACAACTGTGTCTGGGGCTGAGTTTTTATTAATAGCAAAGAATCCTGGCAGCCAAGAATTCATATGGTCCCGATAGTCCTTGTCGGCTAAGAGCTTCGTATCGAAGGTCCAATTCGCTCTTAAAGGTGCCACCACAGACATCTCAAATTTTAACATAAGAGGATTGTGGTCAGAGATTAGTCTTGGCAATACAGTGATAGTTGCTCTTTCCAAGATAGAAGGTGAGGCCAGTATATAATCAAGCCGAAATAATTTATTGTGTGGAGCAGAGTAAAAAGTGCTTCCCTGATGTACATTATTGAATCTATTCCAAGTATCATAAAGTCCCTGCTTCAATGCTAAATTGCGTAGGGATTTGTAAACCCTTGGTTTTCGTCCAAAGTATGTAGAGACAGACCTTAAGTCAACTTATTCATCTATATGTATATTAAAGTCCCCACAGAATATAACCGGTTGAGACCACATAGCAAGTTCCCAATTTAGGAAATCGAATAGCTCAGGTTCATCCAGGTTAGAACCGTAAATTGTACAAATAGTGATTGTCTCCTCATTGTCAAACAGTGCTTCAACAATGGCCCACCTTCCTTTTTGGTCTTCCTTATGTTTCTTACAAGACAAAACCCCAGCTTTACACAAAATTGCCACACCTCTGCTGTTGAAGGATTGCTTTGAGCAGGTAATTAACTCCATCCCGATTTTTTTAAGCCATGCCCTATTGGCCCAAGCTATATGTGTCTCTTGAAGACACAAAATGTCCCAAGAGAAGCCGCTAACTATCTTGGTCAGAGCCAGCCTTTTTTTATGGTCATTCAGCCCACATATGTTTAGAGTACATAAGGATAGTGTTCTCATTTTAACGGTTTGTGTATTGATTTTAAGCCATTTGACCCGGATGCACATGCTGACACTACCATAAGTTGAAGAAACATCAGTCTGGTTATTTCAAGAAGGATACACTTTGGGTTCAAACAAAGAAATACTACTAAAGCCATCAATGCTGATTTATTCTTACACCCCCCGTCACCACCCCTTATCCAAAACCCCAACACCAACCCCCCCCCGCCCCCACCCTGACCTGCCACCCCCCTCCCAACCCACCCTTCCCCTTCCCATTCCCATGAAGCGCAGGGACTATAGTCCCAGTAGATGACGAGATAGGCTGCCTCCATGTTTTTGAGTTTAGGTTGATCAGCGAACGCTCTAGCCATAACACGCACACAGTAGCAAATATCTGAAAGTCGAGAGCCTTTAATATTGCAGTTTGCATGCATTAGATACACATTCTGGAGAAGAACTTTTCCAGGCGGAGAGCAAAGCTGATCCTGTGATGTGTTTCACCTAAGCTGATCTTTATGGTATGGGGTTCCCCATTCAAACCTAGACACCTTCTATTAGTATAATAATACTAGCTCACTAGCGAAGGGAGGTTGGTTGTATTCCTCTCATTTGTAATATGATTTCTCCCTTCATTTTCTATGGTATTGTAACAATGCTGATGGTTTTAATTTTAATCATTTGTCTGCTTATGTTAGCCAAAGTACTGCATCTTAGGACACGTAGTTTATAAAATAAACATTTTAAACTTTACCGTGTCTCTGATTACTCTTGTTGTGGACTGATATGAGAATAGTAACAAACAGGTATTTCTGATTTCCACCATTCCTGAGAGTACTCTAAGTCGCTTGTTCTGGGTTGTCTATACATGGGGAGCTCCGAGAGGATACGGAGGACGAATGGGACACTGATGCTAGTCGGATTGGGGTTCTGGGTACTGAGGTGAGTTTTTGTTACACCGCAATTCACTGAGGTCCTGGTTTCCTGCGCATAGTTCTGTGCATGAGCAGAATCCCTGCAACAGGATTACCTTCATCACTGAAGCTCGATGATGATGCATGGTTCAACACTGACGCATCGCCTACAATCCATCGAGTAAACATCTATGTAACTCCTCCTCTGCTCCTCTGCTCCATGCAGCCTCTCCTTGATGTCGACGCTTGTTCTCCGTGAAGGTACTGTTTCAGGGGGGCATGCATTGCTTTTGTACCTGACCCACGCTTTATCCCGATTGACTTAACTTTTGAGATTTGACCCGGTCCAACGCGACCTGAAGTAACACCTTAGCACTATTGACTTTTAACCACTACGGGGCATATTTACAAGTCCCTTGCACCACTTTTGCGTCACTTTTAACATGGGAAAAGTGACTCAAAAGTGGCGCAAGGGGCTTGTAAATCTGCCCCTAGATTTCAAGATATTTTTTAAAAGTTCATGCCTCCTATTCTATTTGCTGGATTTTGGTCGCTTTGGTCTTGTTCAATAAATCAAGCTCTATTTTTCTAACCGGCGTGGATTATTTTTGTGTGATGTGTTTCACTGTTTTACTGTAATAAGTGCTGCACAAATACTTTACACATTGCCTTGTAAGTTAAGCCTGCCTGCTCTGAGCATAGCTACCAGGGGTGAGCACAGATTAGTTTAGAGGGTATATCTGACTTACCCTGACTAGAGTGTTGGTCCTTACATGGATTGGGTGCATACCTCTGCCAACTAGAGACCCCATTTCTAACAGTAAGTAAGCACCCACAAGCACACCAGGATGCATTGAATTTCAGACACACCCCTCAGGCAAAAGGATTTGTAGGAAAGAGCACATTTAATGACTTGTTCTGTCCCCCAAAATAGTTGATTATTAGCACATGCCTGCACATAAATCCCTCATACACCATTGCATGCAAGAGAGATCATGGAAAATACAGCTGAAATAAATTAGCCAATCACCTGTGTGCTGGCTTTCGATGCAAACAGGGGGCAGATGTACGTAGTGCTGGTTGCAAACTACTAGTCGCAAACTGGTGCAGTGTGATAATTTGTGAACCAACCTATGCACTAATAGGTCAATTAACAAATGATCAATTCCTAGTGGTTCACAATTCAACCTACCTCATTAAAATTAATGAGGTAGGTCACAAATTGCAGCCCGCTAGGAATCGCAGCCACCACTAGGATGGTGGCCTGATGGCATCTGTGTCTGTGATTGCTTTTAAATAAAGTATTTGTTTAAATGCAACCTGTTTTCCTTAAAGAAAATGGGATTCATTTAAAAAACAAACATACAAGTATGTTATATTTTTTTAATGTAGGAAGTGGGATCATTTCCTACTCTTGAAAATGTTTTGGTCAACTTTCACAAAGGGGAGGGGCTCCCTTGGGGAACCCCTTCCCTTTTGCGAATGGCTTACCTGCCTCTTTCGAGGAGGTTGTAAAAGATTAATATTGTGCAACCGGGCTTCGGTCGCAAAGCATTGATACATACCACTATGATCGGTATTTCGGAGGGACACCTTAAACACGCCTCTTCCAAATACCGAAACGATATTGGATCGCGAACCCAAATTGAAAGTAGGTATCTTGCTACCAAATCACAGTTTGAGATTTGTACATAAGAAAAGGCATTTTTGTGATGGGAAACAGCCTGAATCTGCTAATCGGACCATTTATGACCCCAGCAATGCTTTGTACATCTGGCCCATGGTTCTGAATCAATTCATGGAATGTAGAACTGAGCCTTGTGGATCAGAGGTATGCTGGAACCCCACATGCATTTCTCACGGATGCGTTTACTCCGCAGTCACTAGCCCGACTGCGTCATTACCACACGTTCCTTTACCATGCAAGTCATTACAACGATTTGCCTTAGGAGGGCACTGGACAATGGAATAGTACAAATTATAATTCCAACTCCAGTCAGTGTATCAGTAGGGAAGGTGTTGAACTAAAAATCCGAATCAAGTCCAACAACGTGCCCCTTAAGCAAGTGGTTGCATTGGCTTGGGTGATAAAGGAGCGCATGGTAACATTGCAGTCGAGGAAGTGACTGTGGAGTCAAGGCAGGTTGTGGTTCTGTCTGCGGGGTAAAGGATATTTCCCTTCTGGATCTGCTGCCCCTAATGATCAGATGCAATTCTCACTGGCCCTCACTGGTTCAGATACTCTGATGAGGGCAAGTGTCCATACCTCCAGCACAGACAGAGGCACAAGGTTTTGAATTATAAGTTCATGCTGCTTGTTTCTTAGGCCTCTTTCATAACATGTTGGAATTTGAGAATTCTGGCATAATTAGTATGCTGTGCACTTTTCAGCTACTATAACCCTCTCCTTGTCAATCTATTGTTGCAATGACTTTTTTTTGCTTCGATGATGCAGTCTTTTGCTTGATGTTTGTAGACAGCATGTGGACATGTTATTCTCAGGTGTACTTTAAATACCACGTATTAAGCATATGCATTTTTAACAGACTTGATAATGATCACTGAGTGTTATTTCTAGCAAGCCTTGTAGGTAGTAAATTACAGCCCTGTTAATGCCACATAGCCTGCAGTATATGTGTTCCATAGAGTCATGCCAACATGCACCACGTGATTTGTAATACTTGGCATTAATTTGATTTTTTCAATATTATCAAATGAAGTAACTGGGTTAATTTATACACTTTTCACATATGTAATTTCATTTTATTCATGATCAATTACTTGAAATCAATACATGATAAAAACACTGACATCAAATTACAAAGCACTAACGTACAATCAGGTTGTACAAAAAATAAAAGAATAATTAAAACTTTAAAATGAAACTTGCCACTCACTCAGTTGATTTCCTTTCCACCAACATCAGAAAGTTTACAAAACAAATATATACAATTGGGTCCTTAGGATTTAAGGAACTAATGATGTCTTATTGAGAAGCTCTAATATGTCTTGCATTTTTTGTCTTTTTATTTTCTTTCAAACAATAAGACCAACATGTGCAGACCACGTGTATTAAAGTTTCTTCCACTTCCCCATACCGTATTCTGCTTCGGGGCGTAATTAAGGGACGGTAGACAGCCAAATTGATAGCTCAAAAAATATGTTTTATAAAACTTGAGTAACATACAGAAAAATAGGCTTGAGAGTGAAATGAAGTATAACTATTTAGAACCATCAAGTAGTGACCATTTAGTTGATGCCTGTAGGTCATGGCAGCGTGATAATTTCCACAAGCTTTTGTTAAGGAATTTTTTAAAGACCTGTACATTGACTGGTGCATTCCAAAGTTTTTGTGCTTGGAGGTTGGTCATTGGTCAGGGCTTATTCTATGTAACGACGTGCGGGGACATTTGCCATACTGCTGGTCATTTCATCCCATGTTAATTTATTTAAGAAGTATTCTTTTGTTGATCTAAGTCTAAAACAACATTTTACTATGGCTTGCTTAGTAATCCCATACTTCAAGGGAACTTGTGCCAGCAGCCGGAGACGTGGACCTTGGTATACACAATAAAGGTTTGAGTGTTTTTATACCTATTTTATTCAGTGTATTCTTTTCCCACCTGCTGAGAGCTTTTCGGACTTTAAGGTTTTGGATAAAGAGATGTCAGCTGAAGTCAAAGCACTGCATTTGCACTTATTTGCTGTGGATGAGCAAGAAATGCTCTGCAGGACAATTATTATACCAGATATTTGTACTCTGTAACTCTCTCAAATGGCCTAATTTTTAGGAACCATGCTCCCTTTCTTTTCATGTTTTATCTATTATCATTGTTTTGGCTTTATTTAAATTGCCATCTAATTTGTTGAGAATAATATATGCTTTAAGCCTAGCAAGGAGCCTTTGAAGACCAATTCACCTTTAATTTACGAGGACCACATCATCAGCATACAACAGATTGGAAATTAACTGTGGAGCAATCAGGCAACCCTTTTTCAGACCAATGGATGTTGGAAATCTGTGCAAAACGTCCTTTCCATCTCTGATCTTCACTCTGATCCAAGTGTTCCTGTACAAAATTGTATGGCTCTGAGTAGATTTGCTGTGATTCCCAAGTTTACCAGTTTTGAGCATAATAGGTTTCTAGGAACGCTGTCAAATGCTGATTTAAAATCCACAAAGCTAAGATACAGCAAGAAATTTGTCAACAAGGTTTTATCGATGATATTCACAATCGCTAACAGGTTTGTTACTGTGCCTGTACCTTGACAAAAACCAGTTTTGCTCTGTGGGATTATCTGAGAGGATCTTGCACAGTCATTTAGATCTTTCCATAGGAGTGGTGTGAAATGTTTAGCTTCATTATCTAGGAGAGTGATACAGTGATAATTTGCAGGAGGTGTCTTATCCCGCCCTTTTTAAAATAGATGCACAATAGCCCCACTCCAAGAGTCTAGAATTGCCTTATTTACGGGTATGTACTTATACAGCTTTCCCTACTTTCATGAACAAAACTCAACGTTGTTCTTAAATAGAGATTGGGGCAGTCCATTTTGACCTGGCGCTCCATCTTTGTGACTTTTGTTTAATATATTCACAATTGGGGGCCCCCATAAGCGAATGACACTGTGCACACTTCAGATTTTGCGTTACGTGGCATGTTTGTTTTGCCTACAATCCTTGGCTGGTTTCTAAACATGTGAGGGTTTCTCAAGCTTCCCCAAATTTTATCTTCTCCCTGTTTTTGCTGTATATTGAAAACTTAGGAAGTCTGTCCATATTGAGGTGATGTGGCGTTGTTTGCAGTCATTGTTCCTTTCTATGTGTGGTTAACTATCTTCCAAATCAATCAATAAATCTGTTAGGACTTGTAGAGTGTGGTGGGGACAGGAGTCAGTAGGTGCTCCTGAGTGGATGGGGTTCATGATGGCCGTGGTGTCCTGTGAAGTGAGCTGTTTCCATGCATTGAGTGTGGGATTGTTAGTGATGTCCATTGTCATCATGAGCCTGTGGAGGTCAGTGGGCTTGGGTTCAAAGTTGCTGTCGATGGTGGGTATCTCATTGTGGAAGTAGTCTGACAGGGTGTCACAGAGTTCCTGGGATGGAGGGATAGTGTTTTGGTGGCTAACGGGAAGGCAAACTCTCTGGCTATCTTGAAGAGCTCCTTGTTGTGACTGGAGCTGGCCTCGATGAGGTCTGCCAGGGATTATTTTTTTGTGTCTTTCAGGAGTTGAAGATATTTGTTGAGGGCTGCTTTGAAGGTGGCTCTGTCCATGGGATATTTGCTGATGCACCATCGTCTCTCAAGACGCTTGCAGTTGCATTTCGCGGTCATAAGTTCTGGAGTGTACCAGCGGGTTTGTTTGGTGGTTCTGATGGTTTTGAAGGGCCTGATCAGGGTGACTCTATTGCTCTTTTGGTGATCCAGGCAGAGAGATTGTTGACGACCTGTTCGAGGTTGGTAGCGGTGTCGGGCTGGGTGGTGTTGCGGGCATCTGTTCATTGGGTTTCTGTCACTTTGGTCCAGTTGCGGTGTGAGGAGTTTGGGGTCTTGGCCACAAAAGGACTTTGGGTTTTTATCTTCACAAGCATAGAGGAGGTTGGCCCAAAAGATCTCTTCTTGTTGTTTTATTTCTTGCCAGTTTCTTTTTTGAGGCATTTTCTAGTTTCTCTTGCGTTATTTTATAGTTATTTTCCAGATTCTTCCTCAAACTTCTTAAAGCCTGGTTTACGTTTCTCTTACAGAGATTGTGAGTCCTTATTGGCAAACATCTGGTATTTCTCTTTGGCTAATTTGTTTGGCTTTGTTGGACTGGACATTAGGAAATTTGTCCAGAAGCCCCTTAATAAAGCCTTCCCAGGCTGATATGGGATTACCTCCCTTTTTTCCCAGAATTCTAATTTCACCATGCAGTACAGCTCAATATCCTTGATGGTTTGTTTGTTCCTTTTTAATTTCGTACTATTGTCTGGGTATGCAAAGGCCGCTGGGCAATTGGTCTTTTGTAGAGGAAGTAGTGGAGTTCTCAATAGACTGTGGGAAATAACAGTGTTTTTTAAATCTGAATCTTCAAGTGTAATCATTAAAAAACTGCCGCTATTGGTTGAATTGACCTTTTTTAGACGACAAGGAGAAATTAAAAGAAGCAATCATCTACAACAAACATTTAAACAATAAAATCATTAAAGACGTTTGTACAGTCAATAGAGAGCACTTTGTGTGAGTTAAAGGGTTTTATTAATCGATTATTTATTCAATAAGCATTAGTCTTTTGAGAATCAGCATTAGAAATGAATATAATGCAGTAATGAATATTTGTTTTTTTTTAAATTATATTTTTATTAGCAATTCCAATAAATACAGATGAGCAAGTCGATCGTACAATAAATATAGCAGCAATGTAAACACATTAATACACACTCTATGATGACAATAAAAATACATAGCGGAAGAATACAAAGCAGTATGGAGGGAACAGTTCGAGCTGGGAAAAATTCATAGACTACTTAACATTGCCGAACTCCATTCGCCCAAGCTGTAATCGGTGCCCAGATTTTTTCCCCCAAAATTCTAGACCGCAATGCTCTAGTAGCAAATATGGCTTTCTCTTGATTATACACCCCCAAAAATCTGGCTAACCACATCTGAAAGCTGGGCGGATGCGGATCTTTCCATTGTGCTGCTAGTATGATTCTAAAAACAGCCGTCCCTATAAAAAGACATGCCTCTTCTTCACGACTAAAACCTAGGGTATTATCATATCCGAGAATATAAAGTGTGCTAGAAAACACCATCTTATGACCAAATACCTCCTCCCAGAATCTTAACACCATATTTTTAATTGGTATTAGTGCAAGGCAGTCCGAAAACATGTGAGGGAGAGTAGCCGGTCCTAATCCGCATCTTGGGCAGGAGTCGTCTGTTCTTTTTCCCCATAAAAACAGCTTGGCAGGGGTAAAATACAGATTACAAATTGTCTTGTATAATTGTGCCTTCAGATTTGAGGATAAGAATAGTTGAGATATTAAAACCAGGCTCATGTCAATATCGATATCGGGGTTACGTAGTTTTTCGACCCATGAGGCTTCAACACTATCTAGATCGCTTGGAAGCTTCTCCTGAAGAGTATTATACATAGTTCCTTTCCGAATAGAATCTCTAACAATGACATCCATAAATGGTACAGTTTCAATCAAAATCGTATTGGACCCTAAAATAGAGTTAATTTGAATAAACTTAAAGTAATCATTATTCGAAATTCCAAAAGTGCTTTGTAAATTTAAAAATCTATGGCCTGTCCCAGCCCCCAAGAAGTCACCAACTGTATGTATCCCTGCTCTATCCCATTTTTTTGCAGTTACATCATTAACATGTGATGGTAGTATCGAGGATTGCCAAAGAGGTGTGTATCTATTAAATTTCGGGATTTCCATCAGCTTAGCGGCCTGCCTCCAAACCTTCCATGCACTAATAATAATCCTCAGCTTGTTTTTTTTATAATATCTTACTTCGGTTTGTCTGAAAAGAAGTCCCTGAGCTTCTTTCCCCAATGCTATTTCATAGATAGAGGGAATCACAGTATCTTGATTATCTACATTCATCACAAGGAGGAGTGCCATTTGTTGAAGAAGGGCTGCCCAATGGTATAGCCTCAGATTCGGAGCAGCCAGCCCTGCTCTATTTTGAGGAAGAGATAAATATTTCATTGACCTCCTGATTTTCCCATACTGCCATATAAAACTAGACATTTGGGACTCAAGCACTTTCATGATTTTTTCCTCTAAAAACAGGGGAATAGCACGAAATAAATACAGTATTTTAGGGAGAGTATTCATTTTTAAATAGTTACATCTACCAATAATGGATAGATGTAAGTTATTTACCCTTAGAAGATCTTTAGTAATACTCTTAATTAGAGGATCATAATTCAGGTTGTTAATGTTTTCTATTTTTGCAGTGATGCACACTCCTAGATAGGTCGCATTTATTGCAGTCCGGGGGTCAGTAAATATAATATTTTCCGTACAGAGAATAACCGTCTTGTCTCTATTTAGAGAATATCCCGAATATTGTCCAAATTGACGTGTAATTCTTTCAATTTCGACTATAGCCTCAGCGGGGTCTGATGTTAAAACTGCCACATCATCGGCGTATGCAAGAATTTTAGTCTCGTGTTCCCCAACGATAACTGGCTTTATTTTCTGGCTGTATAATAGTCTAATGATCAGGGGGTTTATATATAGCGCAAACAATATCGGGGAGCAAGGACACCCCTGTCTGGTACCTCTTGAGATATTAATAGGTCTCGATTCACATCCCATCATTTGTAACTTGGCCCTGGGTTGTTGATAAATGGCCTTAATGGAATTAATAAGTCCCGGCCCAAGATTACATTTTTCTAAAACTCCCCACAGAAATCTCCAAGACACACGATCAAACGCTTTTTCAGCATCGAGGAGGATCATTGACATCGGGTCCCCCGTTTTTGACATAACATCAAACAAGGTAATAGCCCTGCGGGTATGATCTGTTGTACCTTTGCCCGGGACAAATCCATGTTGCCACGGGGATACCAGATGTTCAATAACCCTCCCGAGTCGATTAGCCATAATTTTTGCATATAATTTAGAGTCCGAATTAATCAGGGAGATCGGCCTGTACGATGTAGGTAAATCTGCTGGCTTGCCTTTCTTTGGGAAGACGATTATGTTAGTATCTCTCCAGGATTCAGGGGGGTTCCCGCTTGATTGTATACCGATAAACAGGTCAACTAAATATGGTAAAATTTGAGTACCTAAAACTTTATAAAGTTCGAGGGGGATCTTGTCGGGACCAGCTGCTTTCCCTGAAGCTAAGCCTGATAGAGCTATTTGAAGCTCTGCAATGTCAATTTCTCTATCCAGATCCTCCCTAGTGTCATTATCAATTATTTTGAATCCTTCCGTATCTCTCATAAATTTCCTAATAAAAGTTTCTATTTCATCTGAGTTATCAGATTTATCCAAAACATCTGAACCCTCTGGGATATCGTTTTGATATAGCTTTTGGTAATACTGTTGGAAAATTTCAACGATATCCTCAGAGTTCGTATATTCCTGGCTGTTAGCTTTAATTGTAGTTATAGTGTTATATGTGGATTTCTGTCTAGTACTCATCGCCAATTGCTTCCCCACTCTATCTCCATTCTCATATAGCTTAGCTCGATGTGCTTGAAACGTCTCTGCCGCTTTCTGATTGAGCCAGCTGTTAAGTTCTGTTTTGAGAACAAGTATACGACACATACTGGGCCCCGCCTCCCCACCATTTGATATTAACGACGTATGTTTCTCTTCAGCTGTTATAAGTTCCTGCATCAGTACTTGCTGTTCACTATTTTGTTTTTTCCGATGCCTTGCCACATAACTAATCGTTTCGCCTCTGAGGGCAGCTTTAAAACAGTCCCATACCGTTCCCCTCGGTGCGCTATAGCGATTCATATAAAAAAATTGTTGTGTCCAGTTTTTAATATATATAATGTAGTCCTGATTAGATAATAATTTCCTATCGAATGTCCAGGTAGTGCGAGGTCTAGTGAAATTATCTAATTGAAGCGACAGAATCAAGGGATTGTGGTCGGATAGTAGTTTCGGAAGTTTAGTGATCTCAGCATGATCAGCCAGGTCCGTTGTTGTTAGTATATAATCTATTCTTACGTATTTGCTGTGGGGGTGCGAGAAATAGGTATACTCAGGATCTGAATGTTTTTTTTTACCCATATGTCCACTAAGCAATGGATATCCATAAGTTGACAAATTGCTTTATATACTTTCGGTTTTCTTCCCACATACCCTAAACAGTTTAAACTTGTATCTGGTAATCTCATAGATATATTAAAATCTCCACAAAAAACCATCGATTTAGGCCAGAACACAAGTTCTGATTCAAGATCTTTAAATATTTGAGGGTCATCTAGGTTCGAGCCATAAACTGAACAGATAGTTACGCCGGAGGTTAGTTCTATAATTGCCCATCTCCCAAGGGCATCAGCTTTTTTGCGCGATGTTATTTGAATAGATGATTTTACTAGTATAGTTACACCCCGAGTGTTAGATGTTTGTGTTGTACTAACAGCGATATCATATCCTCCAAATTTAAGCAGATCTTTTTTTTCCCAGGGTGGATGCGTCTCCTGTAAACAAACTATGTCGAAAGATTCTTGCTTAATTATTTGTCCTAGTCGATTTCTTTTATTTCTGTCGTTCAGCAGAAATGAATATTTCAATATAAGGAAAAATACAATATTTGTCAGTTAATATTGAAATAATACAGCAAGCATGTTCCATAAAGGAAATTCCCCAATCTAAGTTAAGATGCATTGGACAAACATAAGGTGTGAGTTCAGAAACCCAATAAAGAGTTCTGACGAGAGATAAATGCATAAGCATACAGCCTTTGCCCTTCAATTAGAAGTTTTAAGATGAACGCATTCTCAGTTATAAATCAGCAGACATCCTAATGAAGGAGAAAATAAGTTAAAAACATATTCTGCTATATGGAAAGATATGGTCTCAAGGAAACCTCAAGATAGTTCTCCAAGAAATGCAAGTGAGAGATCCTCTGTCTACCTGAGGAACACAAACTAATTTAAAAACATCAATCGTAAGTTAAAATAGGTTTTACATTCTTTGTTCACAGCATGCGATAAGATTTCAGTGAACTCTTGGGAATAATTAAACTCCCCAAATTCTCATGTCTTCACAATGAGCTACAGACACAAGTCCTTGAAGAGATACTTCATCCAAATTTTGCGTTTCAGATAGTTCTTTCGATGCTTAATCCTTCCTGTTTTGCCCTGGTTTCCCAGTGAGAATCTTACTATCAGTTGTTTAATACAGAGCAAATGACTATTTACTAGCCAACAGAAGGCTTTTGGAAAGTGAACGTGTCTGCATCAAAAGAGAAAAACATCATGTGCCAAACAGCAATTCATTGTGAAAACAGGCCTTTCAATGCTAACAAGAATCTTTCGTTAATATGGCATCAGGGGTTAGGCTAACTTAATTTAGCACTTATGTTATTTCACTAATATGCTTTTAACATCTAAGTATGAACTTCACATTTTGCATTCACGATGTCGTGGACTTTGCACTTATCAATTTGAAAAAGTGTGCTTTTTGCTCGCCATGACAAATTTGCTGTATCAGAGGTGATTGCTTTCAGGTTGAGAAGCAATCTGAAAATGTTGAATGAGTTTACAGAGATCCAGATTTATAATTGTATAATTAATAATTGATTTTCAAGTTGCTGTAATATGAGTCCAGGTCAGAAGTTGATCTTCCTTTAATCTTCCATTAAGTACTCTTAAACCTGCCGTTGTTAGGCTTGGGGATAGGGCTGTTCTGACTTTAACACAACAGCTTATGTTAGGAGCAATCTGTGCTGGTATATTTCAGATAAGATCTAGCTCTAATATTGATTCCTCATCACACATTGCAAAACAAATCATGTTAAAATCTCCAGTTACCATTATGTGTGATGTGTTACGATCTTGCTTTAATTTTAATATGACCAAAAGTAAAGTGGCCATGGCTTTGCGATTCTCCTTATGTATATACAATTGATACTCTACTCTGTGTTTCATCATCTTATCTCCTTGCAGAGCAGTTTTAAAGGTCAATCGCCCCCTTTTTCAAGGGACCACTGGATAGACAAGTGTTGCACATTGAAAACCACATTGGGACTATTGACACCAGAGGTGCCGCCAACAATATATATAGAAGCCCCTATT
Organism: Triturus cristatus; assembly: GCF_964204655.1. NCBI lineage: Eukaryota > Metazoa > Chordata > Amphibia > Caudata > Salamandridae > Triturus > Triturus cristatus. The sequence goes on from NC_140581.1 coordinate 552,349,765, forward strand.
TTAACCCATTTTTGTCGTTATCTCATTTACTGTTATCCACATTGACTTCAATTGGCACATGGGCAGACTCAAGAAGCCTCTCTTTACCAGTAAGGTGAAATATATCACCATAACGCATTCAAGTCTCTCTTCTGGGAAGCTTTTAATGGATGGTTCTGTTGATATGGTGCATTCTGTCATTCCACGCTCTACAAATATGGCCGTTACCTCATTGAAAATGCAATCACCATCTTCTACCAATAAAAGGATCAAGCAAGATCCTCCTTCCCCTGAAAAACTAGCCTCTGCTATTTCTTTAGTGACTTCATTTGAAGAAATTCGAGCTGCATGACTGTTTATTGAGGAAACAAATAGACAGATTCAAAATCTTGATGATAAATGTTCGATTAGGGAGACAAGAGTGACCTCGGTAGAGCAGCGTGACAGTGATATCCAAGATGAAACCAATAAAATTGCTGCTTTGGAAAAGGACATCCACCTGTTGAATAAAACACTCAGAAGACCTAGAGAACAGAAATAGGTGAAACAACGTACGCATATATGGTTTTCCTGAAGGCATGAAAGGGGAATATCAGGTTACCTACTTCACTTTGTCTTTGTCAAAACTAGCTGGCTTACCTCCATCCACGATCCTAAATACCCAACAAGTGCATAGACTGGGTCCTTGTCTTTCTTCTTCTGCCCCACTTGCCAAGTCTTGAGGAGTGATTATTTTATTTCTGGAGTCCACAGACCTTTTGAAAGTATTAAATATGGCTAAATCCAAGAAGCAATTTATGTCGTTGGGCAAGAAGATTTTTTTATATCACATGATGTTTCCACAGCTACAGCAAAGAGACGGAAAGACTTTCTCAACCTTTGTCCTGTGCTGCGGCCTATTTCATCCTTGCATCTTCAAAGTCACCTTTCAAAGTAAGACTAGTTAGTTTGAGGACCCATCTGAACTCACAACATTTATAAACGCTCACACAGCAGATACAATGCATACAGCTGGACCATATTCTCATTAATATTTCCTGCAATATCTTCATATGTGTTTAACTTTTATTGATTCTTTGACCGGACCTTTTCCACTGGAAGTTATTTATGTGTTCATCTATTTTCTTCTTTTTGTTTTCCCTTGCAGGTAATCAAGAATCTTTTCATTTTTCTTATATTAAGTTCTGGTGTGGTACGTTGTTCCTTGTTGGTTGTGCTCCACCACTCTTTTATCCTTCTTGTCACACATTAAGGTACGTGTTCTCACTCATCAGTTCCTGACATGTACTGTCTTCTACTGATCTAACTTCTATTTTTTCTACTTTTCCCTCTCTTCCCTATTTTTCCCTCCCCTCTCCCTTTCCGGTTTCTACTCATACTCCTACTATATTCCCTCACTCTCTATATTTTCCAATTTCCATAAGGTTGTTATTGTAGACCGTATAGTTATTTGTGTGTTCAAGAGACTCACATCACAGAATTGGAGGCCTTAAAGCTTAAACACAGTTGGATAGGTTCAGTTTTTGTCTCACCACCATCTAATAAGAAAAATGGAAATTATCTTATGTCATAAAAATGTAAATGTACACCTGTTACTCAAGAAAAAGATTCTGAAGGTCAATGTCTTATTGTTAAATTGTTTATTAATGACATTCCTTTCACTGTTTTTAATGTTTATGTTCCTACCAAACCAGATTACTCTTTTAGGCCAAGCGTTTCTAGGAAATGTCTTCAAAATAGCAATGACTTTTTCATTTTAGGTGGAGATTATACTGAGATCAAAGATCCTTTTATAGACTGCCAATCTCAGGTTAGATTTATTCCCCATAAAACCCATAAGCAATTCCCCTCCACTATTTCCCAAAGACACATGATAGATTTTTGGAGATTATTTAACCCTTCTATTAGGGAATTCTCCTTTTATTCCTCGCCATATAGATCTCTCATTCAACATGATCCTATCTTTGTTAGCAAACCACACTCTCAGAACCTTATTAATTCTACTATTGAACCTATTGTGATTTCTGATCATGTTCCTGTGATTAAAGATCTAGATCTACTCCCAGCACATCCCAAATCCAGCAGAAGGAGGTTCAACAATTTTCTTTTAGTTGATCCAGCTTTCTCCTCCTCCTTCAGTATTTTTTTCTCCATAGTTCGATATACATTTTTCTAAGACACTGCTCCCTAACCTCTTGCAACTTTTTTACTTTTCTATAACACTGGAAAAGTTGCAGGTACTTTTCAAGAAGCAAACATATGCCTTATTCATAAGAATGGACCTGATCCTACGTAATACAAAAAGTATTGACCTATTTCTCTTGTAAATCTAGACTATAAATTCTTTGTCAATTTACTGGCTCTGCGACTTAAACCATTTTTACCCAAATTGATAGGTATGGAACTATCTGGATTTGTTATGGGTAGGCTTGCATCTGATTACTGGATTAATCTTTAACGTATTAAACAAGACTTCTTTTTTATATCATCCCATGGCCTCTGTTGCTATCGATGCAGAGAAGGCATTTGATAGGATCAACTGGGCCTTTTTAGTTAAATCTGTTACTTGACATTGGTTCGATCCTTTTATCATTTCACTTATTTCTCTTCTTTATAACTTTCCAAGGGCTTCTGTCTTGTTTAATGGATGAGTTTACCAATCTTTTCAATTAAAACAAGGAGTTCAACATGGATGCCCTTTATCTTTGTTTGCTTTTGAATCTTCCTCTCCCGAATTTGCAATAACACTCTCATATCAGGTTTCAAATATGGAGAAAGACACTTGAAACTCTCTGCTTATGCGTATGATATTCTTCTTTTTCTTCCTAACCCCAACCTTACTATTCCAGCTTTACTTCATGACATTTCTGAATTCTCTCTTGTGTCGGGATATAAGATTAATTGGGACAAAACTGAATATGTGCCTGTTACCAAATTTTGTATTAAACTTTCTTTAGACTCACTGGTTTTCTTTGGAATGATTCTAAGATCAAATATTTGGATATCGGGTTCACCAACTCTCTGAAAGAAGCAGTTGCAATAAACTTTAAGGAAGCGCTTAATAGACTAGACTAACTATTAACTTCTTGGAATCCTTTGTTCCTATCTTGGTGGGGTCATTTTGACGCAATCAAAATGATGATTACACACATTGTGCTTTATATTTTGCCTATGATCCCAGTATATATACCTCTTTCACATGTACAAAATTGGACTCTACACTTTCCAATTTTCTATGGCATAATACAAAATCCAGAATTTCTTTGACGCAGCTCAAGAAGGCTAAGAAGGAATGTGGTACTAACTTTCAGGATTTTTGGAGTTATCATAAAGCTTTCCGTTTGAGACAAGCTTCTAAGTGGCTCCTCATATTACTTTCCTCATTTACTCCCTTATGGCTCAATATTGAATATTCTCTGCTTGCTCCTTTCTCCCCTGGATAAGTTCTCTCTTTCTACTTAAAGAACAGCATCACCTCCTCACTGTTGTTTAAACATACTTGTTTACTGCTGAAGCCTTGTTATCAAATGCAACCTCTATCTCAAGATTCTTTTTCACAGTATCCCTTATGGTATAATCATCCAAATACTATTAATTACAAATCCCTATATCGGAAGTCTTAGATGCAAAAAGGTATAATATGGGTTCAAGACTTATTTGATGGTATTACTCCATGCTCCTTCCTGCAATTCCAGTTCCTCATACATTCTTGTATGAATTTTTTCTTACCATAAATATCATTTTGGATTTACTTCCCTTGCAGCCGTTAGACTCTGCATGTTCTCCATCTGAATCTTCTCTGCTTTCTTTTCTAACTTCTACTCCTAAAGCCTCCCCTATTTATACATATTATTTTTCCCTGGCTATATCTCGAGGTAAAAACAAAGCAGAACTTAGTTGGGAGGCAGATTCGAGATGTGCTTGCTCCTTCTTCCTCTAAAATAAAATTTGTGCTAGACTTCACAAAGTTGCCATAGCTACCACTGGTACTCAATCCTTATTCTTAATATATCATAGACTGTATCACACTCCTGCATCTATAGCCAAATTCTCCAAGACTAATGCCAGTGCTTGTTGGTCATGCGGTCACCCTAATGGGGATTTGACGCACCTTCTTTTTAAATGAACACCCAACTGCAGTCTTCTAGAGAAAATGCTGGGTCTCAACTCACAAAAATCTTTAATATGCATTGCTCCATCTCCCCTTTACTTCTTTTTTAAGGAAGTCTCTCTGATGCCACTAATTTAGGTATTCATGATAATAAATCGTTAGCTCTTATGTTGGCCTTAGCCTTTCAGCAAGTTACAATTAATTGGAAATTTTCCTCAAATATTTCCGATACAGCTTGTTGGTATAATGTTTTGTTACAGCATTTGCCACCATGTTTCTACCACATTTTAATAGAGATTTGCATTCGGTGTCATGTATCAAGAAGCTCATAGCCTTTCCATCTCTTCCTCTTGTTAATAAAGCTTTGTAGACGTATTGACACATGATACTGTTTTCTTGACAATAGCAGCCCAGACATATAAACAGGGAATGAATGGAAAAGAAGAATTTTGAGAAGGAGGATAAATCAAATTGCAAGTAAATTAGTGATCTTCTTGTATGCTCATTTGCGGCGTACTAGAGGTGTTAGTTTGGCAGTTCGCACTTGGTAACTGTAATCACTCTTTAGAAAGTTGGTGTCTTTTGATTTAAGAAATACATAGATCAATTAAATTTTTGGAGATGGTGTGTAAATATTAGTCTGTATAACTGACAAGAAGTGGTACAGAAACGTTGATGAATACACTAATTGAAATTAAAGTGATTTTATGTTGGATTAAAAATTACTGAAAGAAATCAAAAAATTAGAACATTTAATGTAAAAATAACTACCAGGGTTGTTGATTTTATTAAGTGAAAAGTATTGATAATATGTTTAGAAAAATAATTATATGTACTGATGAAGACCCTAAAAGGGATGAAACGTTTTGTCTGGGTCTCTTTTAATTAATCAATGGATACACAACACCATGGGGTCTGCAATGTGTGGGCTCCACTCCATTGCAGACCTAGCTTTTTCAGTGGGCCTGCCTTTAGCTTGTGCCTGGTGTGTGACTGCCATGGTCAGGTGGAGTGGTTGGCAAACCGCTGAGCTGAACAGGTCAAGGTCTTTTGGAGCACAGATTGGTCGCACTTAACAGGCCATGCCTAGCTGCAGCGCCGCTCGCTCTGCTCTGCTCACCACGCTACTCTGAAATGCTCAAGCTCCCAACCTCCCCCGCTCTCAACTTGTACCCTTCTGTTTCTCTAGGGTGTGTGTGCAGTGATGAGTTGCCAGAGTCAACGGGATTCAGCATTCAGGGTCCACCGAGGGAGGGGGTAATATTGGCAAGTGCCAGGTTGCTGGGTAAGTGATCGAGCAGCTAGTGGAATAGCTGCTTAATAGCTGTGGGAGACAGCACAGGAGCACAGATTTAGTTTGAAAGTACTTTAATACGTAGCAAACAAAGGACCTGACACTTTTAGACCCTGACAAGTCTAGATCACATTTCGTACTCATATTCCATAATGCTTCGATAGAAATGCAGGCTATTTTTGGTTGTGAATATAAATAATGCTGTGTGATTTTGCAGCATTGTATAAGATTCCACAATAAGTGTTGTTGTGTATGACTATCAATCCAAACAGTGAGAGACCATTGTTGATTTCAAGCAAGACTCACAGGTAAACATGGACATTGTACATTCAGGTCTATCATTAGCGACAGGTTTGTGGCCATCCTGGCAAGTCCTAACATGCAAAAGTAGGTAAACAACTACAAATCTGTGGTTCTTCCCCTATTCCTCATCGATAGTTTCCCATACTCTTATATTTACTCCTGTCAACAGTAAGAATATATGGGCTTCCATGGTAGGAATAGAAAAAGAGCATAAACATATGTAATATGAGTGTAGTGGAAGGAGTTCATTCAAGGAGAAACATTTCTCAATGTCAAAAAAAAAGGCTTAATATGTTGGTGTCTTTTGATTTAAGAAATACATAGATCAATTAAATTTTTGGAGATGGTGTGTAAATATTAGTCTGTATAACTGACAAGAAGTGGTACAGAAACGTTGATGAATACACTAATTGAAATTAAAGTGATTTTATGTTGGATTAAAAATTACTGAAAGAAATCAGAAAATTAGAACATTTAATGTAAAAATAACTACCAGGGTTGTTGATTTTATTAAGTGAAAAGTATTGATAATATGTTTAGAAAAATAATTATATGTACTGATGAAGACCCTAAAAGGGATGAAACGTTTTGTCTGGGTCTCTTTTAATTAATCAATGGATACACAACACCATGGGGTCTGCAATGTGTGGGCTCCACTCCATTGCAGACCTAGCTTTTTCAGTGGGCCTGCCTTTAGCTTGTGCCTGGTGTGTGACTGCCATGGTCAGGTGGAGTGGTTGGCAAACCGCTGAGCTGAACAGGTCAAGGTCTTTTGGAGCACAGATTGGTCGCACTTAACAGGCCATGCCTAGCTGCAGCGCCGCTCGCTCTGCTCTGCTCACCACGCTACTCTGAAATGCTCAAGCTCCCAACCTCCCCCGCTCTCAACTTGTACCCTTCTGTTTCTCTAGGGTGTGTGTGCAGTGATGAGTTGCCAGTGTCAACGGGATTCAGCATTCAGGGTCCACCGAGGGAGGGGGTAATATTGGCAAGTGCCAGGTTGCTGGGTAAGTGATCGAGCAGCTAGTGGAATAGCTGCTTAATAGCTGTGGGAGACAGCACAGGAGCACAGATTTAGTTTGAAAGTACTTTAATACGTAGCAAACAAAGGACCTGACATTTTTAGACCCTGACAAGTGTAGATCACATTTCGTACTCATATTCCATAATGCTTCGATAGAAATGCAGGCTATTTTTGGTTGTGAATGTAAATAATGCTGTGTGATTTTGCAGCATTGTATAAGATTCCACAATAAGTGTTGTTGTGTATGACTATCAATCCAAACAGTGAGAGACCATTGTTGATTTCAAGCAAGACTCACAGGTAAACATGGACATTGTACATTCAGGTCTATCATTAGCGACAGGTTTGTGGCCATCCTGGCAAGTCCTAACATACAAAAGTAGGTAAACAACTACAAATCTGTGGTTCTTCCCCTATTCCTCATCGATAGTTTCCCATACTCTTATATTTACTCCTGTCAACAGTAAGAATACATGGGCTTCCATGGTAGGAATAGAAAAAGAGCATAAACATATGTAATATGAGTGTAGTGGAAGGAGTTCATTCAAGGAGAAACATTTCTCAATGTCAAAAAAAAGGCTTAATATGTATGTATGCATTTGACTTGCATTTCCACCATAAGAATTTTCCACACAAAATTAATTCTGCAGGCATGAATTTAACGCAAGTGACTCCTACTCAAAACAAAGATTGCCCTAGTTTTCCTGAAACATTAATAAATCCTTTTAAAATCAATAAAAGACAAAGATGTACGTCAAACATATGAATAATGCTACAGGAAAGCATTTCTGGCTTTTATGCTCCACCGTTTATGAACTGTAAAACTAACATCAAGGTGAAGTGGAAGAACCCTTTATGAGATAATTTTCGTTTTCCCCTTCCTTAATCCATAGTAGTACTGCTACTACTAGTATTAATACTACTACTTCTACTACTAACAATATAAATACATATATATATATATATATATATATATATATATATATATATATATGTTATGTTATGTTATTAAATCATTTATTGAGCGCACTAACACTGATTAGTTTCTTGGCGCTAAAATTGACAGTAACACAATCGAAGGTAGAAAAGATGGATTAAAAAGCTTGTCTAAAAAGCCAGGTCTTCAGTGCTTTCCGGAAAGGTAAGAGATCTTGGCAGGACCGGATTTCCAGGGGAAACGTGTTCCATAGGCAGGGGGCCAATATGGCAAATCTACGTCCACCAGAACGTTTAAGTTTAAAGGGAGGGGTCTGGAGAATGCCTAGGTGGAGTTAATGAAGGTTACGGGAGGGAACGTATCTGGTGATTAATTGATTAATGAATTTAGGGCTTTTGCCGTGTAGTGACTTAAAGATCATACAACCTGCTTTGAAGGAACAACGTTGTATGACCAGAAGCCAATGCAGCTTGATGAGAAGAGGAGTCGCCGCCTGCCACCTTGGTTGCTTCAGGATCAACCTAGCAGCATAGTTTTGCACCATCTGGAGACGCTTGAGTAAATAGTTTGGGAGACCCAGGTAGATGGCATTCGCGTAATCCAGATGGGACAGAACAGTGGCGATCACAACCTGGGTAATAGCTTCTGGCGTTAATAGTCGCCTGACCTTCCTGATTTTTTTTAGCTGGTAAAAGCATTTGGAGACCACTTGTCCCACTTGTGCTTTTAGTGAAAGGTCACTGTCCACAATGACTCCAAGCGTTTTAGCCGATGGTGATGGTTGCGGAGCCTGACCCAGGTCTGAAGGCCAATAGTGAGGACCCCAGTACTTAGCACTGTCCCCAGTCAGTACCAGTTCGGTTTTACCTGGATTTAGTTTCAGCTGATTTTGATCCATCCAGGATTTAATAAACCTCATGGTTGACTGAAAATGACTCATAGATTTTTCGGAATTATCAATGGTGAAGAGTAGCTGCAGGTCATCTGCATAATTAAAAACTCTCACCTGTTTGTCCCTCAAGGTTTGTATAAGGGGGAGTATGTATATGTTAAAAAGATGGGGTGACAGGGAGGAACCCTGTGGCACTCAACATGGGATGGACTGTTTAACACTGATCAAGTCCCCCAGACGCACCGCTTGGGAGCGATCCTCCAAGAAGGACCTCAACCAGCAGGCTGCCACGCCCTGTATGCCGGCCTGTCCGACACGGTCGACCAGGATGTTGTGGTCGACCGTGTCGAACGCGGCCGACAGGTCCAAAAGCACCAGGGCCTGGGGAGAATGTCTATCTGCGCAGTCTCGAAGTGTGTCCAAAACTGCAGTGACCACTGCCTCCGTAGAGTGTGCAGGCCGGAATCCAGCCTGATGAGGGTCAAAGCAGGAGGACTCCTCCAAAAAATTAGAGAGAGTTTTCGCCACGTGTGCCTCTAGAATTTTTGCCAAGTAAGGCAATAAGGAGATGGGCCTGTAGTTTGCCTTACATCCAGGATCCGCCCCGGGTTTTTTCAATAGAGGTATGACCGTGGCTTCTTTGAAAGCGGACGGGACTATGCCCGACAAGAGGGAGTCATTTAGAAGGGCAAGAACAGGGGTAGGATAGGTGGAAAAGCATTCTTTCAAGATACGAGGGGGACAGATATCCAGTGGGGAGCCAGATTTGACTCTCATCATTAATTCCAAGAGCTGGCCATGGCTTATGGGTTGAAAATTGATAAGGGTGGCAGAGCCAGTCTTTATTGCCATGCCGGTCATGATTGGGGTCTTTGATTGGGGAATGCTAGTTTTTATGTCTGTGATTTTGTCACTAAAGTAAGAATTCAGTGAGTCACACAGACACTGAGTGGGGATTACTTTAGGACAGACATTCTCCAAGTTGGTCAGTTCATTAAAGACAGAGAAGATATCTTTAGATTTGTTTGATGAGTCTAGAATACGAGAAGAGAAATACTCCACCTTTGCTGCAGAGATGGCATTCATACATTCCTTCCTCGCCCTAGTATATTTAATTTTTCCCTCAATGTCATAATCACGGCGCCACAAGCGCTCAAGATGACGGAGAGTCAGTTTCCTGCTTTTCAAGTCGGCGGAAAACCATCTATTGGCATCCGTGCGCCGTGCAAGTTTAATTCTTTTGTACGGGGCATGGAGATTGCTGGCCGCTTGTAGCCAGTTGGTTAGAGAAGAAACTGACAGATTTATGGCATTGTCCAAGGAGGGGACATCATTAGCTAATGACTGTAAAAAAGCAGTCTTATCCATAGCGTTCCAATTCCTGGCTAATCTGCGGGCAATTGGCACAGTGGTTCTGATGTGAGTAACACAAATCTTAAATTTAAGGATAAGATGGTCTGACCATAGACAAGGCAAGGTTAGCGGGGAGGTCACACAAGTGGTATTAGACCACACCTGATCCAATATGTGTCCTTTATCACCAGTTGCTTGAAGTTGAGGTTAGACAGAAGGTCAGTCAGTTCCGCCGATTGAGAGCCCTCTGATGGGTCTTTGTACCAGTAATTGAAATCACCTACTAACATAACCCTGGCGTGATCCAAAGCTAGGTTAGCAGCTTGCTCACTAAAGGCCATGGGAAACAATAGCATTGAGGTGGGCGGTCTATACAAGAGGACACATGCTATAGTCATGTGAGGAGTGGCAATTTTTAGTACAAGATTATCTGTGTTGGCTAGTGTCAGACAGGTAAGAGTAGTGACATCCAGGCTAGAGTGGATAATCGCCGCAACTCCACCTCCTCCTTTCACGCTGGCGCGGTCTGCCTGGATAATATAGTAGTCAGGTGGTAGAGCTGCTATGATATCGGGTGCTGAGGTAGGAGATAGCCACGTTTCTGCCAGCAGAAGGATGTCAGGTTTCTCCGTGTCGAGTAACAGGAAGATGTCCATCTGATGCTTGACAAGGGAACGGGTGTTGAGGTAAAGGATAGCGAGCGAATTGGGGGGTGGATTGGATGGAGCCAAACATGCTGCACGAGTGGAAAGGTGACAGCCTTGGCTCAGGATACCATGCTTACAGAGCTGGTGGAGTGTATCCTTTGATAGAAGTGAATGATCATTGTTCTTATTGCACTCCAAAAGGTCGGCCCTGGAGTAATGGAAAGTTTGGGTATTATGAGGTGCCCCTAGTCCCGGTCGGTCACGGACGGGCGCAGACGGGCTTTTCTTTGGCGCGCCTTCGCCGCGCAATCGTCGCGCCCGCTGCGCTCGTCCGCTGCCATACCATACCATAGGTTTCACACATGTTATAGTTAGGTGGATATTTCACTCGTAAAAAAACAATGAAATTCCCCCGTTATAGTTAGTTCAGATAACTATAACTCGTGCGCCCGCAATCCACTGCTCATGACGTCACATATTACATCACTCATGACATGGTCAGTGGCATCACTCATGACATCACTGATGACATCATCCTTGTGATAGAGTGGCGGTCGCGCGAGTTATAGTTATCTGAACTAACTATAACGGGGGAATTTCATTGGTTTTTTACGAGTGAAATATCCACCTAACTATAACATGTGTGAAACCTATGGTTTTTTAAGTGAATTTGCAAGGTTTTTTAAATGCTAATTCCTAACTATAACGTGTGTGAAACCTATGGTTTTTTCAGTGAATTTGTACGTTTTTTTAAATGCTAATTTATTTATGTATTATTATTTTTTGTATATATTTATTTTACAATAAACTACGTATTAAAAAATGTTTTATTTTTTTTTATTTTCACCGTGCGCGCACGGTGCGTGCACCCCCGCGATTTAAAAAAAAAAAAAATGTTCTGCCTTCGGGGTCCTTCAGGGACCCCCTGACAAAGGCTAGGGGTCAGGAACTCTCTACCCTGCCCCCTTTTCACGTTCGCCACCTTCCTTTTTCACTCTCGCACTGAAACCAAACAATATGGCGGCCGACACTTCCTGATTTCGACCGATTTGAACGTTGACTAACATGTAACCACCAATCAGAATTACGCTCGCGCACGTTAGGGTGCTCGCATGGTGCTCGCACGGTGCGCGCACCCTGCGCGCGTATGGATATTGATATGCTTTTAAATGCTATTTTCTCAGGAAATACTGAACAGATTTACACCAGACCTGCACAAGGCACTTCCTTGACCTTATGTCTACCTCTCTGCCAAATTTCAAGTAATTCTGTTCAGCCGTTCGGGCTGTAGCTGCATCTAAAGGTCCTAGGAAAAATGCATGGAGAAAACGCGTTTTGGGACCCCCCTTTTTTCTCGGCCCCCGCTTTACGAGTCACCCCGAGAATTTCCGGGTAGGAGCTGAACGGAGCGCCCCATTAGTTTTGAAAATTTCGCGAGGATTTGTCAAACGGCGCCAAAGTTATTCAAAATAGAATTTTGAGATTTCCTATGGAAACACGGTCCTAACTATAACTATCTACTGGCGACCGCCAGTAGATAATATATATATATATATATACATATTTTTACATAGAGCACAAGGTTTTTGTTTGGCAGGGGTAATATTCCACCCAATTCAATATATACAACCAGAGGATATAGGCATACAAATATATATATTTTTTATTGGGCACTGCAGTGAAATGGTTTAATCATTTAGTGCAATAGCATTACTACTTGATATTCAATAGCAGGTTAAACTCTAAGGGCCTTATTATGAGTTTCTGCAGCCCTGGAGCGGGCGGCACGCCATCGCTCCGCTCCAGAACTGCCAAAACTCAATGCGGCCCACCCGCCAGATTACAAGTCATCTTGTGGTCTGGCAGGAGGGTGGCCTAGCGTTCCCACTGCAGTGCTGTTTACAGGCTGATTGTGAGCGTTATTGTCACAAATAATTTCTCTTAGAGAATTCAAAATGTTCACCCCTCACGTATTTAATTTTCACAGTATCATTCACACCTCTACACCCGTTTTCAAAGGGACTGTCAAGGTAATTCTTTATAAATAGTTTTTAATATAAAAACTTATTAATCAGTATACACAATTTGATAAAGTTCGTACAATTAAAAACAGTTTAAAACCTCATCCTAATAATTATTGGACTTGATCTCACAAATATATTATAACAAGAGAGACAGCACAAAAGACATATACCTTTGTCATTAAACATTTGTTAATTTGAAGGAATCAATAGAATCATTTTGGTATTTGAGCTCTTTTCCACATATAAACCTTTGTTCCTAAAATTCAACACAAGTTGGCATTGATGCGTGTTGGTGGGTTTTATGAGGTATAACCACCTTCTTCAGGAGAAGAAATATTGTCATCCCTCCTAACGAAAATGCAGTGTTAGCCTAATACCCTTTGGGATAAGGCATGCTCCGGTTTAATGAAGAAATTATTAGGAAGTTAAGAATCACATTTTCTGATTTTCGGTCCTTAATGTGCTGTTGCTTGTTTAATGATACAGAGTATAGCGTCATTGTTATAGGCTTTCATATATCACACGCTGTTTTACATTAAGCCGTCCTGAGGAAAACACTTTAACCTCCTGTGGTTAACCCACCTATAATGAGGTGGATCAAGAGCTTTCAAATTCCATGGCAATCAGTACATGAAAGAAGAAGTTCATTCAGGGTCAAATCGAATGAAGCCCCTATATGTTGGGCTTGCTGTTTATAAGTAGGATGTAACCAAAAAGACTAAAAAGCCCTTTGCTCATTCCTCCTGCCCATTAACTCCGTCTTTCAAGATATCTGTTGGTGTATTATTGATTTCACGGGTGCAGCAATATGTCCCTCTTACACCCGAAGTCATGGCTGTGGGGTGTAAGAGAGATGAATCCCAAGAGGAATGTATATATTTTTGAGATCATGTGCAATAATTATTAGGATGAGGTTTTAAACTGTTGTTAATTGTATGAACTTTATCGAATTGTATGCAACCATGTCTCTTGGAGTAGCAGGTTCTCTGTCTTCTAGTTTGTCATTGTGAGCATTAAACAGCACCCCCACGAGACCACCAGTGCATGTTCTTGCACGGGAAGGAATGCACCCTGTCGTGCATTCCTTCCCAAGCAGGAACTGGGGGTGCATAACTCCAGGGGGGCACAACATGTGCCACCCCTGCATGCACCTCCATACACAGAGGCACAAGGGGGCTCTGGAAGGCCCTCTCTGTTGCCTCAACACCACCCATTTCATGGTGGAGTGACCACCATGAAAGGGGGGTGGTGAGGCAACTCAAAATATGCTCGGCATTTCCACTGCGGTACCAGCAGCATGTTTTGGCCTCGAACCGCTGCCAGACCGCCGCAGTATCCTTGATCAGTGGCGGTAGCAGCAGTTCAGTGGCAGTCCGACCGCCACACTTATAATACTGCCGGTGGTCCCACAGTGTGGCAATGGTCAGACAGCCACCACGACTTTGGCGGTTCCATGAACCGCTTTAGTCTTAATAAGGCCTTAAACTGTTTCAAGAAATATCTCTACCTGAGTGCTAGAGTTATGTTCACCTAATTAGTATTGCTTTTGTTGTGAAATTATTAACATGAGTCAGACTGTCAAATAAACCTTTATCTTCCCCCAAAGCATCTCAATAAAAAGCCAGAAATTAGAAATAACTTTAGTCAAAAGAGTCATAGGTAGTGGGACATTGATTTAGACTGTATTTAATGAGCCAGCTAAAGGGAGCAGAAGGTGTGTAGATTTACTGCATGCATTAGGATGCAATATTATAACTATGCCTGCACAAAAGAATGTGCACACTTGTCTACATTTTGCTCTTACTGCAAGAACAGCTCAACAACCTTCCATAACACTAGACTTTCTACCCTCTTGTCCAGCCATAAGTAATAAGAAATGCCAGATATACAGAAATATTACACAGTAATAACACACTTACCAGACACTGTTTTACATGGAGGAGAGACCCAAGGCTGAAGAACAGCAGAGTGTCACATTCTTGCATGCTGCACCCTCACCAATGATCTTTTCATGATAGTTATACACTTGTTTGGCTTCCTTAAGAGCAAGGAAAGCTAAATAGTGGGAGTAAGGTCCTGGGAGAACATCCTAACCAAAGTCATTGGCATCACCTGTTACCACCTTGCCAGTTAATATATTAAAATAGTAAATGCCTTCTGTAGTTACGTTAGGAGGGACTTCCTGACAACTAAATGTGCCAAGCAGAAAGCGTAACAAAAGACCTTCGACGACTTGGGTCAATAATATTACTGGAGACCATCTGGCTAACGTTGAATCATAGAAAATAACATAATTCATTTGGAACAATGGAATGTGGATACAGCCATAGTCATTCAGTACTTTACCATTACTTCACAATATTTACATCAGGAAACAAATACATCAGAATCATTACATCATGATACAAACTGCTTGAAGAGTTAGAGTATCTGGAGTCAGTACTTTGGTGGCAATTACTCCACAATTGTACCATATGTAGATTATAACTACACATAGACATTTTTAAAACAATAGCTTTTAAAATGCATATTTATTATCTACATAATAAATATAATGTAATATGTTTAATTATGGTTAATAGGATTTTTAAAGATTATTTATTAATTTAGTATTAAATAAAACTAATAGAAAAAACAATATATAACACTAAAAATACATCCATATTTAAATATTATATTAATTTAAATGATGTAATATATAAAATTAAAACAATTTATGAAAATATATAGAAGTATCTTTCAATTATAAGTAATGAATACAATAGTTTTTCCAATAATTGTTAACTATTTCCTTTGTCACCCTGCCCATGGAATCTCCATCTTGGGGCACAGCTGTCCTATTGGCAGTGCCTGTTTGTGTAGTTTACTGCCACATCAACTTGGCATTTCAAACTACTTGCCAAGCCTTAAACTCCCCTTTAATTGCATATACGTCGCCCCTATGAAAGGCCCTTAGTAACCTTAAGGACAGAGTGCTATGTAAGTAAAATGTAGGACATGTATCTTTAAGTTTTGCATGTCCTGATAGTGACAAACAGCCTATTTTGTTGTTCACTACAGTGAGGCATACCTCGTTCATAGGCCAACATTGGGAATTTCTTAATATAGTTTAAGCTGCAATTTCTGATCAGAGAGGAGTGGCTTTTTCATGTGTTATATGTTTGGAATGGTAATGATAAATCATCCTGACTGGTGAAGTTAGATTTAATATTACTGTTTTAGAAATGCCCCTTTTAGAAAGTGGACAGCCTGTCTCCAATACACATCTGTGTTAGGTGACAGCTACACTTTGTGCATTCCCTCTAGACAGCCACGAACAGGAAGGTGAGGCTTACCTACATTCTGATGGGTCTTCCGAGGCAGGGAGGAATTGAATAGAATTGAATTGAATTGAAAAGGCTCTTATATAGCGCATGGCTACTCGAAAGCATCCCAGCGCTCAGGAAAGATAACCAGAGGAATGGGATGGGTAAACAATTACCCTTCAATAGGTAGTGCCCTGTCCACACACAAAGCACTGATTTACCCCTCCAGGGTTAACCTTCAGACAGGACTGGGTTGTAAGGGATCCTTGTGCACTTCATAGAGCTCCTTTGAAGTCACCCACTCTGTCTAAGGCACTTTTGGGTATAAGTACTGGGTCTCTGACCCCCTAAAAGTAGACACTTCTGGACATTGATCTAAACCTCTGTCAGAAGGACTGCTGTGCTGCCTAAAGGACTCAACTGGACTGCTTTTCTGGAATGATGGCTTTACTGTTTGCTGCCCTGCTGCCTGCATCTCCCTGACTCTTCTAGAAGGGGAGTTGTACTCTGCCTTCCCTCCAAGTGCTCTCCAAGGGCCTACTGGCTTGCCTTCTGTTTTCTGAATTCTCAGGGACACAAAAGGCTTCCTACGATCCTGCTGGTACTGCTGGAATCTGCTGGCTGTGAGTCTTGGCCTTACCTAAGGTGCCCCTTCCAAGTTCTGGGCATCAAAAGTGGGTTCTGCAGCTGTTTTCCACAAAAGATTTCCAACTCATCACCTTAAGCTTCTGGGACCATCTTCAATTCGCTCCTGACCACTGAGAGGCACCTCTGCAGTCGTGGCCATTGGAAGTGTTTTTTGGGCCCCTGAAATCTACGTGATCATGAACGGACCCGTTCGCACTGGGACTGTACCACTCGCTTGAAGGATCAGCACGATCAACCACAGCATCATGTCCTCTGACAGCTAGCATCGCTCCCCACAACCGTGAAGCCCCGTCTGCAACGCCCGCCCACCTGATCATTGCTAGCAATGCTCTACTTGCTTTAGGCGTCTGTCTCCTCAGTGTACGGGGCACTTCGCTTAGAAGGTAAAACTTCTGGGCGACCTGTTTGGAACTGTGTCCAACCCATGCTCCCTTCGCGGTCGACCTGAACTTTGGATTAACCCCGGTCTAGTGTGACCTAAAGTAACCTTTTATTGCTATTGACTTCTAAGCACTGTTTGTGGTTTATTCTTTATACTTATAGAATTGTCATTTTGGTCTTATTTTGCTTAGATGATTTCTACCTATTTTTCTAAACCCAAAAATACTTTACATATTGCCTCTTTAGATAAGCCTGACTGCTCTGTGCCAAGCTACCAGAGGGTGAGTACAGATTATCCTTTAGTGTGTATCTAGCTTACCCTGGCTAGAGAGGTGGTTTCTGCCTGGCCTGGGTGCCTACCTCACCCAACTAGGAATCCCATTTCTAACATTATGTGTGTAATGTGTACAACAATGGTACATTAGCACAATATGGTTCCTGATTTTTATTACACCCTAATATTATTTTGAAGCCCTAGGTACATTGACCCAAACCACTGGTTTCCCTCCAAACACAGGTATTCCCACTTGCATCAATCAAAGCAAGCTCATGCCTGATACATGTGCCCAATAATCGTCCCTCTGTGATTGCTTAGAAACAGAAAATAAAATAAAATATATATATATACACACATACATATATGTATGAATATATATATTTGCATTCACTGAAAAAACAAAAGGATAAAGTAATGATATAGTTAGGTGAATATGTCAGTGACAATAGTAACGTTTTGAACTAAAAAAATCCACAGAACATCCCCGGTTTATACTTAGCAGAGATAATTATAACATGCTCCGCTGCCATGCATTGCTAATGACCTCACATATTACTTCCCTCATGACATGCTCTATGACGTCATTCATTACATCAATGATAACATCTTAAATGACATAATTGATGACATCACTGATGACATCATCTAAAAATCTTTTGAACACATTGCTGTATAAACGGGTGTAGCATTAGAGCCTTGAATGTAAGCACAAAATAGCTCAGAATAAAGTGAGGCATCATAATGCCATCACAGAAACAACTCCCTTAGATGTAGAAAGCGTGGGCTATGTGCCACTTTGAAACTATACCATGCACATCACGTGTAGCATAGTTCACATCAATTATTAACCACAGCAATATGGGAAAGCCTCATTGCATGCAGTGTTCAATATGACTATAACTGTTCAGAGAAAGCCAAGTTCCTAAAAATACTGAACGTATGCTCCAAAGGAATGTCATACTATGGACAGATTTTATTTGTATCAAACCCAACAGTCACTGAACCTACATTGAGAAATTAAGTCGATATGAGTAGAGAAGTGGGTACTGTAAACAGTATTCACTGTATGGGGAGAGTTCACCCTGTACCAGACCATTTTCAGACAGTGAAACTCTCATGAGTAGTACACAACAGAGTATTAAAAAGTATCTACTAAGAACAGTGCACACTCAATCCAATACTTGACAAAAAAAGACACTATTCGCTTAAAAAAAGCAACACCTGAATGTGCTAAAAATGATCCTACCTGCAGCCTTAGTATTGTGGTGAAAACTTTATAGGTAGCCCATCTTCTGAAGCAAAACAAGCACATACATGTACATAGCTTAATATCTGATGGACACTGTCTTCAATGTTAAGTAGAAATTATCATGCTGAGACAATTATGTCTAATAACTCAAGGCTGCTTACAATACTTAGTATGTAATATGGAAAATCATTTGAGATGTCATCAGTGATGTCATAAATTATGTCATAGACCATGTCATGAGTGATGTAATATGTGAGGTTATAAACAGTGCTTTGCAGAGGCACAAGCTATTGTAAACCTAGTGACTTTCTGTGCTTTTTTCTGTTCAAAATGTTCATATTGTCACTAACATTCATCCAACTATAAAGTTACTTTAACTTTTGTTTTTTTTAATGAATTTCTATGTTTTTAAAATCTTTTTATCCCACCTAACTATAACGTTACTTTAACCTTTGTTTTATTATTTGCATTTCTAGGGTTTTTTAACGTAAGGCTATGCGCCGCAGAGGGTTGGCTGCGGGGGCTGGCCTCTGATCAGGCCCTGCAGAAAATCTCACACATGCAGCCATCCCCACACTGTGAACGGCTTTAAGCTGTTTGCAGTGGGTGGGTTTGTCACAAAGTCTGGCCAGCGGACAGGCCCTGTGAACAACCTCCTAAGGACAGCCAACCCCACATTTCATGCGGCTTCAGCTGTGCACAGCGGGGGTTAGTCATAGGTCCTGACACCATCCCCCAGGGATTTTTTAATTATTAAAGAGGAGCAGGGGTACGCAACTCCTCCTTGAGTATCTTTAGGTCCTGGGGACCCCATTCCCCAGGGCTGCACATATAAGTCAAAAGTGGAGAGGGCCATGCAGTCCCCCCTCAAGCCTTTTAGACCCTGGGGAGCCCATCCCCCAGGGCCGTATATATATGTTAAAAGAGGAGGGAGGTCATGCAGCCCCCACCCGAGCCTTGTAATGCCCTGGGGACCCCATCCTCCAGGGCCTTTTTTTTAATTAAAGGGGAGGGGACAATGCAGCCCACCTCCCCAAGTCTTGTTAGACCCTGGGGATCCCATCCCTCAGGGCCATTTCTAAAACTATAGGGGAGAGCCTTGCAGCCCCCCTCCCTGAGCCAATATTGGCCCCAGGGACCCCATGCCTCAGGGCCACCTATTTAGTTGAATGGGAGGGTGTCTGCAGGCCCCCTTCCCTGAGCCTTGTTGGGCCCTGGAGACCCCATCTCCAGGGCCATATCTAAAAATAAAGGTGAGGAGGCAGCGCAGATTTCCACCCCAAGCCCTTATTGACACCGAGATCAGGGGAGGGGCCCCCCGTCCAAACCTTGTTAGGCCATAGGGACCCCATCCCCCTGGGCCATTTCTAAAAATATTGGGGAAGGTCTGCACCCTCTCCGCAAGCTTTTATCGGCTTCAGGGAATCCATCCCCCGGGCCACTTCTCTAAATAAATCAGATGGGGTCCGCGTGGCTCCCTACACAAGCCTCTTTAAGCCCTAGGGATGCCATCCCCCAGAGCCATGTATTTTTTTAAAAGGAGGGGGGCCTTGCGGCCCTCTCCCCGATCCATTATCGACTCCAGGGACCCCATTTCCCTGAGCCCACCTATTTCAGTCAAGGGGAGGAGGCTGCACGGGTTCCCTTCCCGAGCCTTGTTGGCCCTGGGAACCCCATCTTCCAGTGCCATTTCTATAATAAAAGGCAAGGGGCACCGTGGCCCTCCCCTCGGCCTTTGCTGGCACGGGTACCCCATCGCCCAGGGCCACTTTTTTAAATAAAGGGGAGGGGAACAGCCCCCCTCCCAAGCATTGTTTGGCCCTGGGTACCCTATCCCCCAGGGCTTTTTTCTAAAAATAAAGGGGATGGGGCAGTGCCCTCTGCCTGAGCTGTTACCTGACCCAGCAACTCCATCCCTTGGGGCCACTTATTTAATTAAGTGGGAGTGGGCCTCATGGCCCCCCTTTACAAGCCTCATTAATCCCTGGGGACCCCATCTCCCAGGGCTATGTATGTTGTTAAGGGGAGGGGGCCTCACAGCCCCCTCCCTGTGTCATTGTCAGAGCCAAGGGTCCCATCTCCCAGGGCCTGCACTTCTAAATGTGAGGTGCCCATGTGCCCATGCAGGGCACCCACCATACTCTTGTTGGTGGCTGTGGGGAAAGCCCTACATGCAGCAGGAGCCAGCATTCCTCCCACCCAGAGGAAGCAGCTAGTAATGCTGCTTCCTCTGGGCTGGAGCAATATTTCGATCTGTTTCCCTGTCTACTTTAGTGAGGGCAGGGAAACAGATCAAAAGTACGCTCCCAGTAGGCAGGAGCATTTTTAAAGCTCCCGTCTGCTGGAAGCGGACATGGTATTTGCTCCCACTTGGCGGGAAATTCAAAGATGCTCCCGCCGAGAGAGAGCACTCAGATTTCTCTGTCCATACTGCCGCAGGCAAGGAAACCAAATGTCCCAGGGTGGGCTCTTTGGGATATAGCTAGTGAGCTGGCCCAGGGCCCATAAGGGCCTAGGGTGGGGGACCCCATGGCACTCCTCTCTTAATATAATTGCCCTGGGGTGGGCTGTAGAATTAATATGGTAGTTACTTGCCATTATGTAAACTATAAAACTAACTTGCACACTCATTGGATGATGTCATCAGTGATGTATTCAATTATGTCATTTGAGATGTCATCAGTGATGTCGTAAATGATGTCATAGAACATGTCATGAGATGTGTCATATGTGGGGTCATAAGCATTGCCTGGTGTGGGTGCAAGCTACAGCTAGTGATGCTAACTATAACTGCGGAATTTCTGTGTTTTCTTTAGTTCAAAACATTAACGCTGTCAATGGGAAATTCACCCGACTATAACGTTACTGTAACCTTTGTTATTTTTCAGTGAATTTGTAAGTTTTTTTTTTAAAGTTCCGTTTATCACACCTAACTATAACGTTACTTTAACCTTTGATTTTTCAGTGAATATATATGGATAGAAACTGACTACTTCAACAATATTTGTGCTGAGAATGTTCTGCTCAGTTTTTGTAACTCACATATTGAGTAATGTTCCCAGCATAGTTTTGCATCTATTTTTACATAAACTTCATATTTATATTTCAAAAAGGCACTGATCTGTTTTTCCTATACTGTAAACTATTTTTTTCACTATGTTCATCCATTTTTATGGTGTGTGATCTCTATCTCGGGAGGCTAGCAGGTGGCTCGCGAGAGACTCACAAGATTGTAAAGTTATAAATGTAAATTTAATCTATTGTACATAGTTCTTTTTCATCTGGTCAAAAATTATTTAATACTAATCTTTGATCATATGGATGTCTTTATTTAGCAAAGAAGGATTTGTTACTTGTTGTTTTATTTACCTATTGGGTTTTGCTGTGGTTAGTACTTTTTGGCTAGCTCTCTGACATTGCTAATTTTCTGTCACCAGACTGTCATCTTCATATTCAGATGAACAGCCTAGTGCTGTTCCAATTAGTCCTTGGTGTGGCAGTTAATTTAAATGAGTCCGGTGGGGAAAAGTATTTGAGACATATGTAAAAAGGAGTACAGCAGGGGCAGCATGAACAAGCAATACAGCATGAGTATCACTGGGGTGTGGTGACATTTGAGGGGTATGCACTCTCAATACCTTGCTCAGTCTGGAATAATCCATAGTGCAGAGCATGATACCTCCTCAGGGACATCCACATCTTTTCAACCTGATAACACTGTGCCTGCCCAGGTACTCAACACTCTAGCAGATTACAACCATGCTTATTTGATCAAAAACCTTTTTTGCTACTTATCTAAACAGATAATTTATTCTTTAAAGACAAGCAGGGCTGCACAGGTCACGCTTGTCTAAGATCATAAATGCCCACCTAGGCAGTAATCTTTTTTTTTTTTTTAATCTGGGTTTTTTTGTCCACCTTGTTTTGAAGATTTTTTCTCCCAGTTTTTTGTTTTTGTGTACCCTTTTTAAAAAGAAAATACAAAAAAAGCTAAAATTCTTAAAAAACAGAAACAAATACAGTTGTTCTAAATTGTTACTTAAAAACATCTTTTCAGAGCTACCCTATACTTTCATTATGTATGCTGTTTATACTATGTTATGCTTTTTTTCTTCTTGATGACTTTCGCAAGACACTCGTGCGATCCATGATGCTTTCATCATAGCATGGGAGACTCTGGCGAGAGGCTCGCGAGATCCAGGTGCACAGCCCTCCTTTTCCTACTGGAAGGGCGCAGTGTTGCTCCTTTATAATTGCGAGACACTCAAGACAGTGTCATTTCATAAGGGAATTGTATTTTCATTTAACATATCCGTTTGTAATATGTATAATTTATATGCACCAGATTTTTGTTAGCCCTTTTTATTTTACACAATCCTGCAAGACTATTGTGAGATCATAAAAATAATTTAGAGGAAGAATTTACTTTTTTATTCATTACAATAATTATCTATTACAATCCCCTCTACTAGACTATGGGGAGAGGCTGGTCTCTCCACTGATGCCTTGCATTAAGGTAACCAGTGTGTAGAGCAGGGTGTAAAGAGACACAGCCTTTCCAATAACACCTTTCCCCAGGCTCAGTATAATGCATATTGGGTGGGAAAGGTACTCACCTCACATGTAAGA
The DNA here is from genome assembly GCF_964204655.1 of Triturus cristatus. Lineage (NCBI taxonomy): Eukaryota > Metazoa > Chordata > Amphibia > Caudata > Salamandridae > Triturus > Triturus cristatus. The sequence goes on from NC_140581.1 coordinate 552,372,818, forward strand.
CCTCACTATACCATAGTGAATGTAACAAGTACTAGCCTCCCCACTGAGACCTCTCCCCAGGGAAATAACCATATATATTAGTGTGTGGGAATGAACTCTCCTGTCTACTCATAGCTCTTCCCAGCATGACAGACAAATACAGTAGTGTGTAGAGAAACATTGTCCTCTCCATTAACACCTATCTCCAGGACAACATGAATGTCCAGTACGGTGTGGGCAAGCAGTGGCCTCCAAGCTGACACCTCTCCCTAGAGCAACAGGGATACGCAGTTGTGTCTACGAAGGGAGTGACCTGTCCGCTAATATATCTTACCAGGGTGGGAGTTATCTATAGTAGGCTTTCAGAAAAATGTATATCTCTGCTCATACCTCTTCCCATACTGACTGGTATACCTAGCAGGCTGTGCCGAGGAACTGCCCTGTTTGTTCACTCCTCTGTCTTGCCTCATAAGTCTGCATTCTGCAGTGTGGGGGAGAGACTGTCCCCTCTCCTGTGGCCTGTCTCTTGGAGGATGGGTGTGCAAATTAGACTGTGAAAAGGGGCCTGCCTCTCTAGTCACATCTCTCCCCAGAATGACAGCTGTCCAAGTAAATATAGAGATGAAATTACCTCTATGCTGAGAAGTCTCTCTTGCATAACAACTATACAGACAATGGTATGGAAACACACTGCCCTGTCAGCTAAGACATCTCCCCTGGAGTAACTTATGTGACAAGCGATGTTCTCTCTGCACGTACCTTTCTTCATAGTGAGGAATGTCCATAGTAGAGTATAAAATAGAGTATCCTCCCTGTTGAAAACTGTGCGGTGCACAACTGGTGTCCAAACTTGATTGTAGGGACATACTAACTTATTTTTCAGACATCTACCAAGGGTGACAGTCATATATAATACTGTGTGCACAGCAGGTGATAGGAGTGGGTATTAGAGTCTGAAGTTGCACTGTTCTCTGTGCCAATATCTCTCTTCTATCAGAGGTGCATGTACAACAGCGTGGACAAGCACTGATCTCTCTACTAAGACCTCACTGCTGCATGACAAGTCACCATAACTGCATGACAAAATAATTGCCTTCTCCATCACGAAGTGGCTCTAGAATAAAAGGCGTGCATACTACAATAGAGATACATATACATGTAGCAGCATATTTACAGTCCCTGAAGATGAAACTGACAGTTTGGGTGAATATTGCAATACTATAATGAAATAGAAATGTATACTGAGTATTAAGCAAAAAAAAACAGTAACTTTAAACTTTTTTGTTACAACAAAACAATTTAACAACAATACAGAACTACTACAACTATATTAACAAACTATATGAATAACTATCAAACAATCAAAAACAACTACATAGCTTCTAAAAAAATGTTGACACTCATCAGCAGGTGCCAAATTCTCCCACTTTTATTTGTTTGCCTACTGGATTTTGATTCATGTAGCAGTTCTTGCCCAGTCTTTTAGCTACCTTAGCCTGCCAAAGAGGATTAAGTTTAAAGTATATATTAGCAGGTTAGGTGGCAAGAAAGTTTAAGCAAAGCACCATTTCTTTAAATTGCCGTTCACAAAGCTTGTCTCGTGCAGAGTTAGCTTGTGTTGCTGATATGCACAGCTCTGTGGTCACTGCTACATCCTTCCAACATGAAAACACTGTACTTCAAGAGGTAGTTGCTGCTGAACAGCACAATAATCCTGCTTCTGTGAACAAGGATCATTTTTGCTGCTTATGTGAGCACATAATTATTTCCTCACAGACAAGCTTCCATTTTCCTCCTAGAAAAAGACATAATAACCAAAAAGAAAAAAGCTACGTACTGGCCAATAATTGATTACAGTGATACAGCTTGTATTTTCTAAACCTTTCTACATTTTTCACCAACAATCACATATTTACATCTAATGCACCAGTAACTTGTTTTTCCTTTCTCCTGAAAAATACCACACCCTCAACCAGCCTATTTTCATATTTTTGCAACTAAATTATACCATGCCGTGAACAATTTCTAAAGTAACACAATCCTCTCGACACACCTTTGCTAATACTCACCACAGCGTTCACTCTAGAAATAGCAATATCACCAATCAAACATCTCATAGTGCTAAAATATGCATACAATGAAGTTCATAAGAACAGTAGAGCTTGCATCATTACATTCTTTGTTTGATAATTTAAGAAACAGCAACACCTTTACTGACAAGTATGTACAGTTGAGCAACTTCATTGTTTAACACAATCTGCAAACCTTGCTCATATTTCTCTACACTGTAATGTGTACCTTTCAAAAGCTAATTTAACACATCTATACCTCCCCAAATAGCTTTTCACTCTGTAAATATCGTGTAAATAAGTTTACCAACATTAGTACTCTTACTGATACTTCACAACAAAGTTAATAAAATATATTATTGAATACCTGAACGTGGAGTTCTTTCTTAAATGAAGATAAACACACCCGTCTCTTTCAGCGCCACATAAATTCACTTCTGCTGAGCACAAGTCAAAAAGACTTCCTTCTCCTGCAAAGCACCAATGATAAACTGAGCTATCTCTGGTTCTCCACCTAATCACATCACATCATTCCTTCAACCATGTAATAAGAATGGTAACTATTGGTTGAGCCATGGTTCATTTTTTCCTTCTCCCCATACGATCTCGCAGGACTCCCACAGGATCGTAAAACCTTGTGACTGGCCTAGTAATTTTGCATGCAAATCTTTTGAGATGATTGTGGGATCACAAACACCTCATGGCAGGCTTTCCCATGCGAGTCTTACAGGATGCTCGCAATATTGAACAAACCCCATAAAAAATATCCATCTATTCATCACAGTGCTTATCTCTTACAGACTTTCTCTCAAAAACAAGCTCCACAGTATGAATTCCTACTAATGGAGTATATTGAGAACTCATCTACCCCTTTTTACTATTCACGATCAATGAACAATTAGTTAAAAACAATATACGTTTATTTTCTTCACAGTACTTATCCAATACAACCTCCTTTCAAAACTTAGGGGGACACCACTCGTGACTGGCAGTAGGCTATACATATATATATATATTCACTAAAAAAACAAAGGTTTCAGAGACGTTATAGTTCGGCTCAGATTTCACTCGTTCAAAACCAGTGAAATTCAGCAGTTATAGTTACTTGAGCTACAAGTATAACTTGTGCCCCTCAATGCACTGCTTATGACCTCACCTATTAGATCACTCTTGACATGGTCAGTGACATCACTCATGAGATTACGGATGACATCATCAAGTGAATGTAAGTGTTTTTAAACATTTATGGGTGTTAAACATATATACTAACCTACTACAAAAGCTAAATTAGTATACTAGGTGCACTACTACTGATACTACTTATAACATAAATTAAGTGAATAGCTGTATGACTGTATGTATCCTTGTGTGTATGGGTGTGTAAGTGGCTGTATGGGTGTATACGTGGGTGTGTGATTAGCTTTATAGGTGAGTGAGATGCTGTGTGAGTGGCAGTATTGGTGAATGAGTGGGTGTGTCAGTGGCTGTATGGGTGAGTGAGTGGTGTTTGAGTGGCTCTATGGGTGGCTCTATGAGTAGGTAAGTGGGTGTGTAGTGACTGTATGGGTGAGTAAGTGGGTGTCTCAATGGCTAGATGAATGAGTGACTCCATGTGTAAGGTGCATTGGAAAGTATGTGTCTGTGTGAATGGCTGCATGGGTGAGTAAGTGGGTATGTAAGTGGTTGTGTGGGTGTGTGAGTGAGTGTGTGAGTGCTTGTATGGGTGAGTGAGTTGCTGTGTTAAGAGGCTGAATGGGTGAGTGAGTTGGTGTGTGAGAGAGAGTATAGGTAAATAAGTGTGAGTGTGAATAGTTATATGGGTGAGTGTGTGGCTGTGTGGATGGCTGTATGGGTGAGTGACTGGTTTTATGATTGAGTGAATGGTTTTGTGAGTGGGTGTACAAATGTCTCTATGGGGGAGTAAGTAGATGTGTGAGAAGTGGTATGGGTCTGTGAATGGGTATGTGAGAGGTTGTGTGGGAGTGGGAGTATGAGAGGTTGTTTGGAGGTGTGTGTGGGTGTGTGAGTTCTATGGATGATGCCATCAGAGATGTCATTACTGATGTCATTTGAGATGTCATCTGTGATATTACTGACCATGTCAAGAGTGATGTAATATGGGAGGTCATAAGCAGTGCATTGTAGGGGTGTACGTTATAGTTATAGCTTAGGTGACTATAGCTGCTGAACTACTGCCTCTCATTCCACTTACCTGTGAGACACCTCTGCCTGCCAAACTGGCCCTGGTCACCGTCCCACAGATCCACAAGACTAGAGCCAGAGGAAGATACTTCACCCACTTCATTGCCAAGAGCTGGAACACCCTGCCTCTCCACCTCAGGCAATCCTCGTCACTGACCCAATTCAGGAAGTATCTCAAGACCTGGCTCTTCGACTGAACCCCAGTGCCCAGATGGATCAGCAGCCCCCCCTAGCACCTTGAGACCCTCATGGGTGAATAGCAGTGCTTTATAAATCCATGTTTGATTGATTGAACTGCTGAATTTCACTCAGTTTGTAGGAGTAAAATCTGAACCTAACTATAATGTCACTTTAACCTTTGAGTTTTTTCAGTGAATTTCTAAGGTTTTGTTTAGATTCTATTTGCTAACTATAACGTGCCTGTAACCTTTGTTTTTTAAGTCAATTTCAATGTTTGTTTTTAAATAGTAGTTGCTTTTACAGAGTGATGGAGAAAGGGGGCGGACCTCTGACCAGCTCTCAGGAATCCTGCTGTGTTGAAATTACTAGAGGTAACAGGAGATATTCTGGGCCTAGAAGAACCCTCTGCATCCAAGAGGACTTCACCCCCCAACCAGCAGTGCACCAGGAGGTGCATTTGCAGAGTGGTGGAGAAAGGGGGTGTGGCCTCCGAAGATCTCTCAGCAATTCTGCTGTGTGGGACTTACTGGAGGTAATTGGAGGGCTTCTTGGCCCCTAGGGACACTCCAGAGCTAAGAGGGCTTCATCCCCCAACCAGCAGTGCACCAAGTGGCACATTTGCAGAGTGGCGAAGAAAGAGGTTGTGGCCTCCAAAGAACTCTCAGAAATTCCACTGTGTGGGACTTACTGGAGGTAACAGGAGGGCTTGTTGGCCCCTGAAGGCACCCTAGAGCCAAGGGGACTTCATCCCCCATCCAGCAGTGCACCAGGAGGAACATCTGCAAAGTGGTGAAGAAAGGGGACGCAACGTCTGAATTCCCTTCAGCACTCGCAGTCTGTGGGATTTACTGGAGGTAACAGGAGGACTTGTTGGCCCCTAAGGACCCTCTGGAGCCAAGGAGACTTAATTATCCACTAGGAAGGTGCTAGGATGCATGTTTGAAGAGTGTTGGAGGAAGGGGGCAAGGCCTCCTGCAACATGCCAGTCTTTTGTTTTTTATATTTAATCAGGGAGGGGGACCGTATGGCCCATTTACCTAGGCTGATTTTGACCCCCAGGGCTAGCCTTTTTAAAAACAATTATTTAATAACTTGAAGGGAGAAGGGCCGATCGGCCCCCCTCCCAGGATGGTTTTGGCCCTGAGTAACCCATTCTCTGTGGCCTGGTCTCAATTGGGGGTGCCCTGGTCCCACCCGGGACACCCACTTTGTAGGGGACCATAGGGTGAGCCTCAAGGCCTCCATGATCCTTGCTAGCTACCCACCTCATGCTGGAGCCCACATTGCTTTGACAGAAAGGGCCCTGCTGAACATGCAGGGCACTCTCTGCCAAACCAGTTGGGCTCCACTTTGAGCAAGCGAGAGCAAAATGCTCTCACTTGCTCAAAGCAGGGCGCTGTTTGCTATGGCTTGCCAGCAGTGGTAAATCTCCTGCCAAGCCATAGCAAACAGCTATGCCCTCTACGTAAGAACCGCAGAACATAGCAGAAGGCTGACCTGGGGAGTGGCGGTCCCCAGGGCTATCTATGGCTCAAAGAGGGAGGCCCCTCACCCCCCTCTTTTGCATTTTACAGCCCCAGGAAGGGGGTGATCTCTAGGGCTGCGGGGGTCAATGGTGCCCCATTCTTTAATTTTAAAGAGTTGACCTGGGGAGGTGGCAGTCCCTGGGGCTGCAGGGGGTGGCAGACCCCCACATTAACTACAGATTTTGCCCTGGGGATGTGACGGTCCCCAGGGCACAAGGGTTGCCAAACAAGCAATCCCACATTTCTATTCAGAATAAGCCCCACGGAGGTGGTGATCCCTGGGTCATAATAAGCCCCAGGAGGGGGACTTGTGTGCCCCCTCCTTTATCTCTACATTAATAACAAATCACAGGAGTATGTGCTTCATTTTATAAAATATTTCAGCAGGATTTGCGGCTCCAGCGCAACTCCAGCTGAAAACTTTAAAAAATGCTTCTTGGGCCCTGCGGGGTCCTATTGGGACCCCCCTTCCAAGGGTCCTGGGAGGTTCAGTGTGATTCTACCCTTCCCAGTTTTCTTCTTTTTTTTCTGTGACTGGTTCAACCAAGTTACAGGATGGCTGCCAACACGTCCTGGGTTGAAGGGTTGGCAGCCAATCAGATCTCAGCATGAGATTGGGAGGGGGCGTGGATCCTCTGCATCCAAAGGCACTTCCCTGAAACAACAATTACCTTTCTGCCAAATGTGGTGTAATTCCATTCAGCAGTTCGGGCTGTAGCCATGTCTAAAGTTCCTATGGAAATTAACATGGGGCAAACGTGTTTTGGGGCCCCCCTTTTTCCTGGCCTCTTCTTCATGGATCACCCAGAAATTTACAGCAGCTGAAGTGAGGGTCGAACTTGTTTTGAAACTTTCGCGAGGATTCATCAAATGGACAAAACAAAAACACTTGTCCTATGGTAACTACATCCTAACTATAACTACCTACTGACGACTGCCACTAGGATATATATATATATATATATATATATATATATATATATATATATATACATATATATACATATACATATATATACATATATATATATATAAATATATATATATATATATTCACTGAAAAAACCATAGGTTTCACACACATTATAGTTACGAATTAGCATTTAAAAAACCTTGCAAATTCACTTAAAAAACCATAGGTTTCACACATGTTATAGTTAGCTGGACATTTCACTGGTAAAAAACCAATGAAATTCCCCCGTTATAGTTACTGCAGGCAACTATAACTCACGCGACCGCAATCCTCTGCTGATGACGTCAGATATTACATCACTGTATTTAGACACTTATTTACCCATGTCTTCTTCCATTAATCTTTAGCTATACATATATTACAAATATTTATTTTTCATAAAGACACATATGTCATCAGTGATGTAATATCTGACGTCATCAGCAGAGGATTGCGGTCGTGTGAGTTATAGTTGCCTGCAGTAACTATAACGGTGGACTTTCATTGGTTTTTTACGAGTGAAATGTCCAGCTAACTATAACATGTGTGAAACCTATGGTTTTTTAAGTGAATTTGCAAGGTTTTTTAAATGCTAATTCGTAACTATAACGTGTGTGAAACCTATGGTTTTTCCAGTGAATTTGTACGTTTTTTTAAATGCTAAGTTATGTATTTATTAATTTTTTTTTTCAGGTTTTTCACCATGCGCGCACCGTGAATTATTATTATTTTTTTTTAAATCGCGAGGTGCGCGCAACCTGCGCACACGGTGTGAATCGCGCACCGTGCGCGCGCTGTGGGCACTCGGTGAGCTTCGCGCACCGAGCGCCCACGGTTCGCAGTGCATGCCGTGCACCTCGCAATTTAAAAAAAAAAAAAAAACGTTTTTTTCTCCCTTGGGGGTCCTTCTGTGACCCCCTGACCGCCAGTAGATAATATATATATATATATATATATATTATCTACTTCAAGGTTTCTTTCCCTGCGGACACTGCAGAGCATGTAAAAACAGCACTATGAAAAAAGAGTACCAAGATGGAGGTGGTAGAACCAAAATCATTACACAGTTTCTTACTTGTGGAACCCCATTTGTGGTATACTGTCTTGAATGCCCCTGTAAGCTAAGATACATAGGGAGCACAGTTCATCCAGCTAAAAAACGTGTATTGGAACACATGAGGGCTATCAATAATTGTGACCAACAGTACCCGGTAGCCCGTCACTTCCAAGAACATCATTTTTCAAACAATATAGGCCTTAGCTATTTTGCCATGGAACATATCCCAAGATCCCCGAGGGGTGGCAACAGGGTATTAAAACTGAGACAGAGAGAATCAAAGTTGATTATTGATCTTCAGACCAAATCCCCGGGGGGGCTCAACATTGACGAAGAGTTACGAATACACCTGCATGAAAAATAATAATATATATTTGTTCGTCATCTGCTCCTCACCAAAGTATTGGCAAGAAAATGTTTTTGTATGCTGAGTAAAATATTTAATGTACTAGATACAGATACAGTAACAGTGCATATGAAAGTGAAAAAAGAAAAAACATGTCTAGATTGTTATTGTGCACAGGATTGTTCTTTGGAACTATTTTTAATTCACTTATTGATGAACAGTATTCTCACACATTTTTTTCCTTTTTTCTCTTATTTCTTCTTTTTCTTTTCTTTTCTTTTCACTACAGGAGGAAAGGCAGGGACCCATACTACAGGGGTGGTATCACATTCACGGGTCCCCACCCTTTTTTCCGAAGGCACAACAGAAGTTGGTATCGGCACAGATTAGATATTGTCACCTCTAGTTGTTCTTGGCTAGTGCTCAGCCCTCACTGGGACAATCAAAAGGCACTGTCTCGTGATAACAAATTCAGAATGGCATTTACATATACACATACGTTTAACAAAATTATGATTTGTAGTCCCTTTAGAATATTCTATAGACTGGGCTTTCCTTGAACATTTTGGGACATCAGTACATAGTACAAAGTGGACTATGGTATATTAGTTGGGACCTCTGCACTCTCATATGGTATACCCATAAATGGGCACTTGTCCTTTATTTCAATGATCTGTTATGGTATGTTATACAGAATCATTTCGTATTAATCTGTGATTGTATTTGACACACACAGCAGGTCATGACTTACTACCTTTTTCACATTTCATTATGTTTATTTATATTTGCATATCTGAGAATTACAATGGAATTATTTCCTTGGATATATCATTATGTACGCTTATGCGAATAATAATTTTGAAAATGAAATGTTATGCCACAGGGCATCAAAAGTCATCCATGATACGTTGTTAAACATGTGGGACGCGTACAACATCCGCAACTATTGCAATACAACCGTCTTAATATGGCTGCGATGTTTTCACTGTTGCGATTAAGCAGTAATTGGTTCTTTCATTAATTTGGATTGAACTTATTTTTCAAGTGCAGAGGAGATGTAGAATACTTATTATGTACCTTATATTTTCCACGTAATATACAGGAGATAATCCTTGAAATTATTTTCTTTGTCTCTTGGTGTAAGCTATTTAACAAACGCAAAATACTTTATCGCAAAAAAACTTTATTGAATACCTCATTGAATATGAAAAGTGAATCTATGCATAGATGTCAATCATATAATATACAAGATACGTTGTAAGACATATGAGCATAATGAATACTTACACTATTTCACCATGTCAATATGGCCGCGATATTCTCACGTAATAGACTGAGGGTTTTCTCACCGAGAGACCATCATTTATGTTTACTTCCTCAAGAGCAACGATCTATGTACAAAATGGTGACAATTGTGTGTAATTTCCATAGTGTGAACAAGGCTGTTTAGCCGAAACGCGTAGCGTGGAAATAAATGTCCCTCTTATCATTTACTCTGGAGCCTGAGAGTGTATTATTATCGTGAAACTGACGGATACGAATTTGGAATACCGGGTGCTCTTCCGGGGTATACACCACCCTCCACGGGTCCGTGGTCTCGTAAGGAGCGATTTGCCTGCATATATATATATATATATATATATATATATATATTCACTGAAAAAACCATAGGTTTTACAGACGTTATAGTTAGGAACTAGCATTTAAAAAACCTTAGAAATTCACTGAAAAAACCATAGGTTTCAGGGACGTTATAGTTAGTTGGACATTTGCACTGCTGATGATGTCACATATTACATCACTCATGACATGGTCAGTGACATCACTGATGACATCTCAAATCACATCACTGATGACATCACTCATGACATCATTCAGTGAATGTGTGTTTCTATAAAATGTAAATATGTTTTATATATATATGCCAAGGTGTATTGAAGAATGAATGCATTTACAAGTGCCTAATGGAATTATTTTGTATGTGTGTGACTGACTGTATAAGTGAGTGATTGAACGTGTCTTACTGAATGCATGGGTTAGTGACTAAACTGTGTAAAAGTCTGTATTAGTCTCTCCATTGGTGTGTAAGCAACTGCATGGGTTGCTGAATACCTACATGAGTGTCTATATAGGTTATTGATTTGTTTTCTGAGTATCTGTATGGGTCCCTGAGTGTCTGTGTGGGTGGGTGGGTGTATGAGTCTGTATATAGATGTCTGAGTGGGTGATTCAGTGGTTGTATGGATTAAAAAGTGCATCTGGAAAGGGCTGTATGGGTGAGTTAGTGTGTCTATGGGTGTGTTGGTGAGTGAATAAATGTCTCAGTGGTTTATCTGTGACTAACTATATATGTTTTACGTCACTGTATGTGAGTGTTAGCGTATATAAATGAGTATACGTGAGACTGGTATTTCAAGAGTGGGTGTATAAATAAGTGTGTGCTTCTATCAGTGATTGTATAAGACAGTAAATATGTGTTAGTATCTGTATAAGTAAGTGATGTGGTATGTCTAAAAATAACGAAGTTGGTGTGTATAACTGTATACATGATTAAATGGGTATGTGATTCATTCTTTGCATTACTGACTAGGCGTGTGAGTAACTCTATGGATGAGTGGCAGCGTGTGACTGCATGTATAGATGTATGAGTGCATATTATAGTCCTCTATTGATGAGTAACTACATGTATAAATGACTGGATGTGTGTGTAGACCTAGGAAATAGTGAGTGCTATGTAGTATATGGCATTCTTCTGTGTATGGTTTCACAAATAGTAGTCAGCATTTTACAATGGGTGTATCTAAGTTTATATTAGAGCATCAGTATGTGCATCAGATTGTCACGTGGATGATGTCATGAGTGATGTCATTTGAGATGTCATGAGTGATGTCATCAGTGAGGTCACTGACTATGTCATGAGTGATGTAATATGTGACATCATCAGCAGTGCATTGCGGGCGCGCGAGTTATAGTTAGCTCAACTAACTATAACAGGCAAATTTCTCTGGTTTTATATGAGTCAAATGTCCAACTAACTATAACGTCCCTGAAACCTATGTTTTTTTCAGGGAATTTCTAAGGTTTTTTAAATGCTAATTCCTAACTATAACATCTGTAAAACCTATGTTTTTTTTCAGTGAATTTCAAAGGTTTTTTAAATGCTAATTCCTAACTATAACGTCTGTAAAACCAATGGTTTTTTCAGTGAATTTCGAAGGTTTTTTAAATGCTAATTTCTAAGTATAACGTCTCTGAAACCTATGTTTTTTTTTAATGAATTTCAAAGGTTTTTCAAATATCGAACTACTATTGTGTATTTGTCATTAATACTATTTTTCTAACTTTTCAACTACATAAAATAAACTGCAAAAGTACTATGTAACATAATATATTTCACTAATTAAAATGAGTTTTTAAATAATACAAAACAATTTAACATTCAGATAACAATTTTTCTCCCTTTTTTGCTGTCATCAGCTAATACTTAACTTCACTATTCACAGTGATGCCAGTGTAGTTTCATCATAAACAGCAGGGGAAAAAAATCAACTACAATGTTAAAAAAAAAAACCCTAATTCTCTCAAATATAACACAAAATCAACACAAATAACACACCCAATAGTACTTCAAATGTTCAAAGCTTACCTTTACTTCGTAGATTGTCTGCAAATTTACCCAATACGCCAGATAATGTATCAAAAATTTCACTTTGAAAGCATCCAGTATGAATTCCTTCAAGATCTTACGTAGTTTCTCTGCACATTTTCCCAATACGCTAGATAATATATCAAAAATGTCGCTTTGAAAGCATCCAGTATGAATTCCTTAAAGATCTTACGTAGTTTCTCTGCACAATTTTCCCAATACACCAGATAATGTATCAAAAACTTTGCTTTGAAAGCATCCAGTATGAATTCCTTAAAGATCTTACGTATTTTCTCTGCACATTTCCCAATACGCCAGATAATGTATCAAACATTTCCCTTTGAAAGCATCCAGTATGAATTCCTTAAAGATCTATACACCTTCCCATTAAAGCCGAATAGTGTATCTAAAATCTTTGTTTCAGAAAAATTAAGTATGAGTTGGGTAATTCATAAGGCAATCTGGGTTTCATTTTCAAGTGTGTATCATTACAGTGACTCCAACCATTATTACACTTTAAATAAACTGTATAATGTCCACTTGTAGTAGTACTTCCAGCATGGAAAACAATAGCAACTGTTGCAAAAGTTCTTCCAGAAATAGATACTTGATTAGCAACAAAATGTTTACTTGTGGTTTCCACTTTTCTTCCATTTGGTCGACAGCGTTGCAGCATTATAATCAAAATATTTTCCATATCTTTGTAGGCATAATGCAGATAGAATTCTTGATTTACAACGAGTACACATCATCTCACGATCAGCTTCTTTTACTAATTTGGAAAATGGTAGAGATTTGCAGTCAGGTATTGTTAAATATAAAAATTGTTCTCTGTCAACTATAGTCCTTGAAGATAAGAAACACTCTTCACATTTATGTTCCCATTTGTAACTGAGTCCAAATAAACTCTCAATCTGAATTCCTTTATCTTCTAGTACTCCAAGCATAACCATCAGAAATTCTTGTGCATCTTGCTGTATATTAGCACTGAATCTTACTTCTATCAGTTCTCATTTCTTGAAATAAAGTGCAGAGTGCAGAATATAACGTTTTTTCCTGACTTTCCATAATTTCACCACAAACATCTTCAAGAGAAAATATAACATTTAGAATGACATTATAATAGCAGTTGACACCAGAAGCATTTTCTATTTGGTGTCCAACAACATCATCACTTGTTTGTATTTTCTGCTTCTTTACATCTTTTCTTTTCTGTTGATTTTCTTTCTGCTTTTCAACCATAGTTAACTCTTCAACATATTTTTGCTTTGAACACACAACAGGTTTCTCATAAATAGGATATTCACCTAAATGGGGAGCATAAAGCCTTCGCAAACGATTATATTCTCTTACACAATTAACATCAGCACTAACCTTGTTCTCATCAAAATCAATTAAATACAAACCAGACAACGTTCTAACTGGAGATAATGCAACATATACCATTCCCTCTTTAAACAAAGTATTTCCAACATTTACCAAAGCATTATCTACACTTAAACCTTGTGATTTGTGATTAGTTATTGCATATGCTAAACAGAAGGGAAACTGTTGTCTACAAACATACAAGTCTTTTACAAGCAAAAAACGTGCAGAAGAACGTGCAATCTGTTTTACCTATGCAATCTGATCAAATTTAACTTTCAAAAATTCAATTCCATTTCTATTTTGATATTTCACAAAATCAGCAACTTTCCCCATTGCTCGATTCACTAAACCTTCTTCTACATTCAGATTACGCTTCAAAATTACCCGACAGTTTAAACATACATCTAAAACAAATTCTAAGCAGCAGTTTTTGATTCAGACTTTTCCAAAGAATCCAATTTAGTCTGTAGTTTTTCAGTAAGAACAATTGTTATTGCTTGATGCTCTATTTTATTAATAACTTCAATGTGAACTATTTCTTGATTTTCTAATTTCATAAGCTCTCTATTTAATGTATAACACTCTTCCACTGTAGGCATTAAGCAAACTATAGACTTTTTTCATTTTCTTGTACATTACTTCTGCTGGTGTGTTTTCATATGTAAACAAGTTCTTTAGTAGACGACTTTGAAAAGCTTGTTTACCATGTTTGCTTAGAACACCAATTCTTACATCTTTTAGAATATTTCCATAATCTTCATCTCTTGCTTGTCGCATTTTCTGAGTGAGTTCTTTATATTCAAAAGGTTACCACAGATTCACATTTCCAATACTTCCCAAAGATTTCTTAGTGTCTTCATGTAGAAGAGTTTTAAACACTGGTTCTCCTTTTACAGGGGTTAGTTGTAGCAGATCTCCAAATACAATTGAATGTTTTCCCCCAAAGAGAACGTCGTAATCTGTTTTTAATACATGTTGCATTCTTAAGTATACAAAAGCAAGCATTAACCCCTTCGGTGCTCATGACGGAACGGTTCCGTCATGAGCCACGGTTGAGCTGTGCTCATGACGGAACCGTTCCGTCATGACCACGCCCGCGCAAGATTCCGTCAGCACAGCGGCGGAATTTGCGCAGCATGGAAGGGGTTAAGTTTGAGAACCATGCTCACCTCATCAATAATTAAAAGTTTCATTTTCTTCAGCACTCTTGACACTTCATAAGAAGCTTCTCCAGACAACTTTGGATACTCTAATTTATTATCATGCTTCACTGGTAACATCAATAATCTATGCAAAGTAACTCCTTTAACATTGTGTGCGGCTAATCCAGTTGGAGCTGTTACCACACAACATAAATGTGAACCAGTAGTTTTTTTAAGATAACTGGTCAAAACTTTAATTAAAAAACTTTTAATTGTCCTAGCTTGACAAATGATGTAAATCAGAAGAGGTTTAAAATATGAACACACACGTTCTTTTTTTTTATGCAACAAACCATGACCTATCCATTCTCTCACTTGCACATATATTTTTTTCTGTTCAACATTTACTTGTTCTTCTAACTTTTTCAATGTTATATTCTCCTCGTGTGCTTGTTGCATTGCAATTTCGACTTCATGCATAGCAATCGCAGCTTCATTTTCAAGCATTGGTTGTCCAAAAGGATCTTGACTACATGGACCACTACTTTGACTATCTTGAGAACTTTCATGAGCTATTTCATCTATATGTTCAACTTCATCATTCAACATTTTTAAATATGTGGGGAAAATTGGACATCGAATGCTATCTTTACAAGCATTAAAAGAATCTTCGTAGCAGTCAAACTCTCCAGGTAATTCACTTTCGCTATGCCATGGTTTAAACAGCTGCAGAAGTGCTAGATAGTAAAATTCTCGCTTATCTGGAATTTCATAACTAAGTTTCTTGTGGTTTATAAGATTACCCTTTGCATGTTTTACTAACCAACCATGGCATCCAACTACTGCAAACTTTCCTTCTTTTAAATTCTCTTTAACATTTCTTTTGACGCTGTAATGTTAAAGTACTTCATACAGACATAGCTGTTCCAGATGTTGACTACTTTTCGGATAGTATGTGTCCAACATATTAATTTTAAGAATGTCTGCACTATCTGGCTCATTTGCTGCTAATTGTTCAATTTCTTTCAATGATTTCAACACTCTATTACGTTTGCAGGCAAAACCTAAACTTACCCAAATGATTCCTCGTGACTTTGAATATAAACTTGAATAACACAAGAGGTCTGAACATTCATACGATCCAATTTCTCGGTGGGAAAGCATTTTCAAACTAAAGCTGTAAAATTTTTTGCTAAGACTATTCTCTTGTGCAATTTCTTACCACATTTGTTTCATCTCTGTTTTTTCAGATTTTGTTATGTACGATGTAACATAACGTGCAACAGCAATTGAGTTATCCGCAACATACTAGATGTCCATGTTCGCATTGCACATTTTTAAAATGACTGGATTGTAGTCATTGATATACTTTGACACTTCTGTTTTTTTAAATTGTAGGTAGTCTTTGGAGATTTCCGAGTTATTGTGTGCATCACAGAAGAAAAAAAAGAATTTACTCTTCCTTTACAAATGACTGGACGGGGAAAACCAAATCGACATTTGGTGTAAAATTTTCCTTTAGTACTTTAGTATTTTCTTCTGCAATACTTTCCACAACGGTGACTTTGGAAACGTAAAACTTGCTGTCTCAAGCTTCTATCTCCTCCTTCTCTTGGAATCTCACATGTGACATACTGTTCGATGAAAGACAATACTGTTTCATCAGAATCATTTCCAAATTTAGGTGCATCCTTGATCCATACTAGCATATGTATATGAGGTGCGCCTCTTGCTTGATACTCCTTTCTCCAAAAGAAATCGGTAACTTCCCCAAGAGGTGGATTCTTTATATGACAGATAAAAGACATCATACCTTGAAACTTATGATTAAAATATCTGCACACATTTACAGGATCCAATGAACACAGTTCACCAGGAGTCATTATTTCAACATTTTTTATATTAGAATTCGCTTCTCTTAAAAACTCAAGCAAATCTTCCCATACATACTCTGCACAGATAAGTGTGACAAACCATGTTGGTGTACTTAAGTTCCGTAACATACACTTGAGTTCTCCATGATGACGATACCAATACTCATTTGTTCCATGTTGACATGCCATCAAATTGATTAACTGTGCTTCTAAATTTTCATCTGTTTCTTGAACTTTCTCAGCAAATTCTTTCGCAGAAAGAAGTGATTCACGAACTCCAGTTTTAAGTATATGATTCACTGTATACGAGAGAGAAGACAGATCACTTTCAAACAAAAGGTGAAATATGTATGGAATGCACTGTCGATATCTAGGATCTTCAGAATATAATCTTGTTGACCAATATTCTGAAGCTGGAATCCATACAGGTCGGTCATCATATCGTCCACCTTCTCCAGTAGGAAACAACTGTGGAAAACAACGAGCTTCCAAGCTTTTCTCCCATACACTCATTGGAGTTTCCTATGCTTTTTGCATTTGAAATAACTCAATGCTACTTCTTATCACTTCTTTTGAATGGAAAGGACATATTGTATAATGTTCATAATTCTCTTCAGTCCTTGACTTGTCCACTTTCTCTATTTGGCCACTTGAAATTTCAAAATCATCTTCTAAACGTAGTACCTGTTTATTCACATTTACATTTTTGTAATAAATATTGTTCTCTATAAGATATAAGATAGCCTTTTCAACTTTATTAACATCCACAAATTCATGCCATATTTTCCGACTCTTTGTGGGTACACCATTTACTGAAATAACTACTGCCTCATCTTCCTCTTTCTCTCCAGCAATAGTTTCAATGTTTTTCTTAAAATCCAAAAGGTAAGTACACCACTCTTCCTTTCAGCCCTCTTTGCAAGTCTGTTGGTGGCAGTTTACCTGTTTTAGGCTCCATCCGAATTATAGTTCGAAAAGGATGAACAGATTGAATTAGAACCGACTCATATGTATTCAATTTGGCAAGCTCCTGTGAAATAGCTACTAACTCCAACTTATTATGCACTGCTCTAGCAGGCATTTTGTTCTCTTCTAATTTGTTGTAACAATATTTTCATATACGTTCATCACTACCTAACTCAAATCGACCTTCAACAAACAAGTAGGTTGCAAATCCTTCCAACTTACCATTGTTCTCCTTTTCCCTTTTCAAATACAAATCAACATTCCTACTTTGACTTTTATAATGAGTACGTCGACAACAAACACAAACATAGTTTGGTATTTCAGAGCACACTACATTAAACTTTCCAATTTCTTCTTCAAACTGATCGGTGCTAATCACTTTCTCATCTCCTCCAACATCTGTCAAACTTTCACTTTCTATGAACTGATCTTCTGAACCAAAATATCACATTTCAAGATCATCACACTTTTTTTGAACATCTGATAGAGAACCATATAAAAGACTTCCATTCGGTTCACTTAAACTTAATGCAGGACTTTTTACATAGTACAGTTTCTTTACAAAGTTACGCATTTCTGAATGGTTTACTGCTAACATCCTCAAATAATGAAAAACACTTTTACAAACTTTTCTTGAAAGACAAGCCAGAGAATGCCCATACTTCTCAGTATATTTTCTTACATTACATGGATCTAGTCCTTGTAACAACTTAATCTTCTGTTTTATACTTGTCGGAGTATATTCTCGTAACAAATTTCACATTATATCAATGGATTCCTGTCGAATACTACAAATGCTACTACAACTCCACTTATACACAGGAGCTCTTGGACGTTTCCCTTGCACTTCTTCAGCTATTAACTCTTCTGCACTTTTACCAACCAATTCCTCCTTTGGAAGAGGAACACCATCCTGAACTTCGTAGCAATGACCTCCAGTATCAACTGCAATTGATAAACTATTTTGCTGGAAGTAACTTTCCTCATTAAAAAAAGGCTCAGTACTAGAAGTATGTCTCCAATGTCCACTAAAGATTGTACAACAGTTGGTTCTGTTCACAAGTCTTTTTTTTTCTACTTTTGTCTTTCAATACTTTGACTTTTTTATCCAATACATTCATTCCTTTAAAATCAAAAGGAACAACTTCTGTTTCAAATTGAAAGCAGTATCCACTATACTTTCAATACGCTGCATCTCTTTGAATTGGAACATTCTTCTTTTATATTTGCAGCATGTTTTCAATAAATTCTGAATCACTCTAAATCGAAAAAGTCTGACGAATTTCTTGAAATTGTTTTTGTCTCCGAGTACCAGATACTATTTCTTTATCATTTTTCCTTTTCCTCATATTTGAAATTGAACTCTGCTTCACCTTACTTGAAAAATTCTTCTTTTTGCTTTGTGTGATGTTTTTCTCATACAGCGGCCAATTCCGATCCTGTATTTTTTTTTCCCGTACGACTCGTATCCGTATTTTTTTACGTACGAATCGTACAAGTACCGTACAAACGGTGAAGTACGATTCGTACGGGAAAAATGCATACGAATCGCTTCAGGAAAAGTCTACGAGACGTCCCCGGACAGTTTTACGTACGAGTCGTAAAACTGAAGTCCGAGCGCACAAGTCCGATCCGTACCGGCATTCCGAATGCACAAGCATATGGAAAACGTCCCGTACGGAGCGAACTGTGTACGACACCTACTCCGGGTACACTTGTGCCCAGGGTACGAGTCGTACGGCCCGCCCACCCCACCCCCATATGTACGGACCATACCCCCCACACCCTCATATGTATGCGCCGTACCCCCAGTCCCCCGTATGTACGCACCGTACCCCCAGTCCCCTGTATGTACGCACCGTACCCCCAGCCCTCCCGTATGTACGCGCTGTACCCCCAGCCCCCCGTATGTACACGCGCTGGGGGTACGGCACGTACATATGGGGCTGGGGGTACGGCGCGTACATACGCGGGTGGGGTGGGGGTGCAGAGCGTACATACGGGGGGCTGGGGGTACGGCATGTTCATATGGGGGCTGGGGCTACGTCGCGTACATACGCGGGTGGGGGTATGGTGCATACATACGGGGGGCTGGGGGTACGGCACCTACATACGGGGGGCTGGGGGTACGGTGCATACATACAGGGGGGCTGGGGGTATGGCGCGTACATATGGGGGGGCTGGGGGTATGGCGCATACATACAGGGGGGCTGGGGATACGGTGCGTACATACGCGGGTGGGGTGGGGGTTCGGCACATACATACGGGGGCTGGGGGTACGGCATGTACATACGCGGGTGGGGTGGGCATACGGTCCGTACATATGCAATGTTGGGGTACGCACCGTACATGATGACACGTACGATGTGGGTGATGGCGTGTACGGCGCGTACCGGGCCCCCTTTTCCTCGTGCATTGCGGCGTACTTAGCTTTTCCAGCACTTTTTGGCTCCCGTAAAAATATAGCCGTGCGGAGTGCTATGGGTACGAATCGTACTTGCTGGTCCGTAAAACGCAGCCTGATTCCGTGCGGACGTCGCGTATGCGCTGTCCAGGATCGGAATTGTATGTATTTGTTAGCCGTACGGTGTTTTTTACGATTCATACGGAAATGGTATTTCTGTACAAATTGTACTTGCTGGTTTGTACGGTGGAATTCCCGGGTACGAGTCGTACGGAGAAAACGCTCCGTACAACCATTTGTACCCGGGTTTTACAGGATCCGAATCGGCACCTAAATGTTCGTAATTTTTTTTTCAAAAATTGTCTTTTGCTTTTACTCAAACAAACAGTTTCTCTACTACTCGCATTTTTTTTTCTACTTCAAAATCTTTCCTTTTCGTCAAATATATATTTTTCTTCTCTTTTTTTTCACTTCTTCTAGGCATTTCCAAATTTCAATCCAAACGAAATAATTTTCTGAAAAACAAAAAATAGATGCAATTATTTTTCACATTTCTTCACTATGTTAAAATACATACAATTGCAAAACTTCCACTAACAACTTCCAGACCCAGTGCTGCAACCTGATGGAGCACGGCAGATGAGCACTAGGATGACAAGTAGTGCCATTGAACATACAGCAAATATTTATTTCATCATTTACATACTCCTTTGCAATTTATATATAACTGCACTACCTCATACTTTTCACCTCTCCACCACACCCCACCACTCCACACCACTTTCTCTGCAACCCACCGCACACAACTTTATAAATAGTATTTTTAAAGATTTTAATCTATGTACTTGGAATGATATTATCAACCAAACAGCACACATACAAATGTCCATTATTACCTAACAATTTTATCAACAACTTCGCAAACATAACACTGCACCCAGGGCTTTAACTGGAGGGGGTGTTGGTGGGGATGTGACCACCAGAACTTTATTTTTGACAGCCTCGAAACCGGTCTTTATAGGGCTCTATTTTCCGACCTCACAAATATGATCCGTTTTTTTTTCTTTATTGCACTGCAGTGACACTGTGAGAGCATGCACATTGCTCACTACTTAGAAGTGCAGACATCATGCCAAGTGACTCCCGTTGTAGGAGAAGGGAAATCCTTTAAAAAGAGCCATTTTCTCTCTGTATTTCCCTTCTCTATTTGCAACACACCAGCAACATCATCGTGGGGTGATTAGCAGACAGACCACCAGGCACGCAATGCCCATTGCCCCAGACTCTCTGACACAGTTTCCCGGGCGCACACACAGAGCCGCACCCGAGAACTTCACCGGCCTTCAAAACATCATTTTTTTGTAAAGGAGACTCTGTTCTTTTTCACCCCTTTTTACAACCCCTACATGCCCACTCTGCCTATTGCTGAAAGAATTAGGCTCCCCTCAAATTTCCCTCTGGTTGCACCTCTGCAAACGACCACAGCAAGGCAACTTCAGCACGAACCTGCTCTCACCTTACACACAGTCTTGTTTTAGAAAACACACACTTTGCCTGCCTCACTAAGTTCTCACACCCCCTCTTTAATATGGGCATAAAAGCTTTCCAATTACTTTTATATTCCTATACTGTACTTCACATGGAAATATAGAACTCAAGGTTCTCACCACTCCAAATTAGCTATCTGGTATACTTTCTCAAATATAAGAAGTACAGGTATTCAGTATCTGTCAGTCACAGCCACATTAAAACAGTGTAGCTATAAACAACTCGACAAAATGTTATGTTTCTAAATTAACGTATTACACATAAAAGCTCCTTTACATTTCTTTCGCTAGATGTACCTTTGTTTAAAACACCACCAGAGAAGGGTGTTGAAGTATGCTCCACAAAGAGGAACTCAAAGCTTTGTTATTCTTTATTTAAAAATCTGCCTGTTAATGCTTTTCACAAGCCTTTTCAGCGCCTTAAGAGGGTAGCTGGATGAGTATAATACGTCGTATTTAAGATCAGGGCGGACAATGCACGGAAATAAGAACGTGTAGTTGAATAAAGGGCTAGTGGATGCATGGCCAGATGCATCAATGGATAGATACATAGATCAATGTATCAATGTATGGATGGATGGAAGGATTAAGGAATGCAAAGACCAGCACTTATGATAGACGGGTGGGCTGATAAATGCTTAGGATTGATTCTGGGACAGATATATCTATGCATATATAGGCGTATCGCTGTATGAATGGCACAGTGCTTACTATAGGCGAGTGTGAGCTCATAGATGCTTAAGATAAGCGGACAAACAGATTTATGTATATATATAAGTAGGAATATATGCATCAATTAAAAGATGATTGAATGGCGCAGTGCTTAGGATGCATGGATACTGCGCTTTAATTAGACCGGGTCTGGGGACTGGCACTTATTTTCAGGCAGCCTCCAAACGACTCTCTACCAGGCTCTATTTTCGGCCCTCTCAAGGATAGTCAATTTTTTTTTTTTATTACACTGCAGTGACAGCATGCACATCGATGTACGCATGCTTATTTTGCTCACTACTGAGAACTGGAGACATCACGCTAGGTTACCCACGTTGTAGAAGAAAGGGGAATCCTTTAAACAATGTTTTTTCCGAACCTACGATAATTGTAAAGGATTTTCTAAAGCACACAATGATACTTATCTTGATTTAGACCACGCCCCAACTTGCATAGCCCACACCCCTTTAAGAGCTTTGCCCCCCCCTTTTAGAGTACCCCCACTTTTTTTTCTCCCACTTAGAACCCTAACTACACCATAGTAACAAACAAACAGTGTAACCTTCCATTAAAATCTACAATGGCGCCAAGTTTCATAATTTTCCATCAACGCTATCAGCCTTCTACCACAGTACAAGAGTGTCTATCAGCATGAAGATGTCTTATCCACAGAAATGTTGTGTAATTTCTGTGCCTGTCTGCTGGAACACTCATCACCAAAACGTATTAAAACATGGGAATTTGGGAGAAAAATATATACCATACCATAAACCGATTCATAAATGGGCACACTGCCACTACACCATACTCTTCCCCATCCTTCCTTAACTTCACAAAATTAAAGAAAGAGCCACACCAAACCTAGTAAACACACTATACCAATACAAGAACTTAATTTCAACAACCGTCTACCAGAACGCTGATGAGCAAAGTATATTAAAACATACAAATATGCGGGTAAAACATATACCATGCCATAGGGCACTTTATAAGTGCTCCCAGTGGTACTACATCACCTTCAGTAGCTCGACATCTGCACGTTACTAAATTCTGTGTTTTAATCAGAAACATACCCCCCTCTCCCACACCCACACCCGCCCTTCCCTAACTGTATGAAATCAAACAGAAACCCCCACCATTCCTAGTAGCGCCACTATACTCATACACAGGCTTAATTTTAATAGGTGTGTGCCGGAACACTTATCAACAAAAAGTATTCAAACATGCAAATTTGCGGGAAAAACATAAACAATACCATAGCACGGTTAATAAATAGGACCACTCAAACTACATTACCTGTACTAACTATACATGCCCACGTTACAAATGTCCGCCTTACAATCAGCAACATACGCACATCCCCCACCCATACCCATGCTTAACCTTACGAAATCAAACAACGAGCCCCTGCACTCCCGTTGCCGCTACTATAGCCATAGATAGACTTAATGTCAACAGGTGTCTGCTGGAACGCTCATCAGCAAAAGCTATTAAAACTTACAATTTTGCAACTCAAACATACACCATACCATAAGACGGTTTATAAATAGTCACAGTACCACTACACCACCTCAACACCCGCCCTTGCTTAAGTTTACGCAATAAAATAAAGAGACCAAGCAAATATAGAAGCGCCACTATAGCCATACACAGCCTTAACTTCAACAGATGTCTCCTGAAAAGCTCACCAGCAAACCGTATTAAAACATGCAAATTTGCGGGTAAAACATATACCATGCCATAGGGCGCTTTATAAGTGCTCCCAGAGGTACTACATCACCTTTAGTAGCTCCACATCTCCACGTTACTAAATTCTGTATTTCAAACAGCAACATAACTACCTCCCCCACACCCACACCCTTGGTTAACAGTATGAAATAAAACAGAAACCCCCCATTCCTAGTAGCGCCACTATACCCATACACAGGCTTAATTTTAACATGTGTCTACCGGAACACTTAGCAGCAAAAACTATTCAAACATGCAAATTGGCGGGTAAAACATAAACCATCCCATAGCACTGTTTATAAATGGGCCCAGTGAAACTACATTACCTTTAGTAACTACACATGCCCACTTTACAAATATCCATCTTATAATCAGCAACATACGCACTCCCCCACCCCACCCATCCCTTGCTTAACCTTATGAAATCAAAAAACAAGCCCCAGCACTCCTGGTACCGCCACTATAGCCATACATAGACAAATGTCAACAGGTGTCTGCCGGAACGCTCATCAGCAAAACCTATTAAAACCTGCAATGTTGCAACTCAAACATACACCATATCATAAGACGGTTTATAAATAGTCACAGTACCACTACACCACCTCAACACCCGCCCTTGCTTAACTTTACGCTATAAAACAAAGAGCCGCAGCAAATGTGGAAGCACCACTATAGCCAAACAGAGGCTTAATTTCAACAGATGTCTCCCGAAATGCTCATCAACAAAACATATTAAAACATGCAAATTTGCGGCTAAAACATATACCATGCCATAGGGCGCTTTATAAGTGCTCCCAGTGTTACTAGATCACCTTTAGTAGCTCAACATCTGAACATTACTATATTCTGTGTTTCAATCAGCAACATAACCACCTCCCCCACACCCACCACCGCCCTTGCTTAACCGTATGAAATCAAACAGAAACCCCACCATTCCCAGTAGCGCCACTATACCCATATACGACGTTAATTTTAACAGGTGTCGGCCAGAACACTTATCAGCAAAAAGTATTCAAACATGCAAATTGGCGGGTAAAACATAAACCATCCCATAGCATGGTTTATAAATGGGCCCAGTCGAACTACACCACCTTTACTAGCTAGACATCTATATGTTACGAAAGTCGTTTAAACACTCTGTAGAGTGTATAGCAGGGCATTCGGGAGAGTAAACAAAGTTCTAATTCCCAAACTTTTGATATACAGTCCCTTTACTGTATCTATATTAAAGATATTAAATGGAATGAATAAATTGAAGAGTGTCTCAAAAGGGATAGTGAAGCTCACCATCAGTTAAACACGAACCACTTCAACACCTACATATATCCGCCACAGCAACACAGCCTGACAAATAGTATCACTTATAATCACATGTAGTTCTCTAATGTCAACATACAGAAAATATAACACACATTTACATTCTTTTGTCTCTCACACATTTATAAAACATCTCTTCTAAAAAAGTACTCCCCAACTACTTCTATTCCATAAGAACAAACAATAATTAATATGTTTATTACCATATATTTTAGTATATCTACCTTTTTATTATTCACTAGTCAGAAACTACAAAAACTATTCACTATACCCAAATGCAAACCAGAAACCATATTCATATTTATCTCAACTTAGGATCACATGATTCAAACTATGCGTACATATAAGAGAAACGTATCACTTTTCCTATCTCCATCGCCTCTCCATGAAATCTCCAAACACTGTACACGGCCCCACTGTACAACAACCTACCCTGACTTGCATTCAAACCTACCTCTCAATGTGACCACAACCTGCTCACACAACATTTCTGCATTTCGTTTTATCGCTTTTAACTTAATAACACAGACGTCTCTTACCACCACCCCCCACCCACTATTTCCACAAAAAGTATCAGTTGCAAACGTGCGACATTTTCTTTATCTCCCCAAATACATTACAAACTCAAATAACACTGTACCTCATTTTCAAAACAATACAGTCCTATAAAGATGACAAACTACACTTCTCTGTGAAAAAATCCTAAAAATATATAAAATTCTTATATAACAGCTCAAATTTTATGCATATTTCATAACCAATATCAAACACCACACTTTACTAACACTATATTACTTTGAAATAAAAAATACTTTCAAAATTAAAAACATCACCTCAAATACTTAATCCATACTATAAAACATAACACACCTTGTTCATTTCTAACTCACCTTTGTAGTTGTTATCCAGATTTCAAATGACACACACATACAATTCTCTCTTTCTCACATAGTACATGTAAAGCTCTGACTTCATCAAGGATGAAACCAGGAATGGCACAATTTCTCTGTCGCTCCACACATAAATACATGTAAAGAACAAATCAGAATACTTCATTCCTTCAACGACATTCCAAAACTTACCTCCATTGGTTAATTTTGAATTTTCCTTCCGAAAAGCTACTTATTATTCTGCGCCACATAGAGGTCACAAGTTCAACCTATTTTATCACCACACTTTTTGGAGCCTTCTACGACACCTGCAGGTTAAAAGTTCATCATTTTTTTTTAAACCAACGATATACTTTTGCAACATTTTATCGAACATTTAACGGCACGTGCCCGTTAAAAGTTCACAATAGGGGTCAGTAGTTCATCAGCTTTATTCCCAACTCCAGCAGCACCTCACCTTACGCCCCCAGCGCCATCAGACCCATAGGAGTCAGTGCTTTCCACTTTCCAAATACCAAATTCATTTCATACACACAAATTTACCTTCGCACTCCCTATATAACACCCCCTAAGCACCATACACAAGTTACAATGTTCAAAACAAAAGTTCCTTCAAGTAGCTATAACTACACGCTGACACTACTTGCACAGATGTGGCACAGCGGCCAGAGCACATGACTTCACAGCATATGACACACAGTTTGGGCTCACGCTTTCATCCCTGAGTCCGGCAGCAGCTCAGCTTAGCAGCATGAGACTCTACACACTACCTCACATATTTTCCGTATCCCAGAACTTTTAGACCAGTACGGGTCAGTAGTTCGTCCTAGTAGTTATAAACACATGCTGACACTACTTCCACAGCTGTACTGCAGCGGCCACGGCACATGACTTCACAGCATAAGACACACAATTTAGACTCACGCTCTAATCCCCGAGTCCCGCACCACCTCACCTTAGCAGCATCACACTCTAGGCAATACCTCACTTAATTTTCATAGCCTAGCACTTTCACACCGGTAGGTATGATTAGTTCACTTCGCATGCCCTCTATAGCACACCGTAAACACCCCACAGAGATTACAGTGCTCCTACCCTCCTATTTCCCACTTTTTTCACCCTTTTTTCCCCTTACTCTTTTCAACAGAATAACAAAATGGCAGCCAACACTTCCTCCTTCCATGAGACTCTAGACAATACCTCACATATTTTCCGTACCCAGGACTTTCACACCACTACGGGTCAGTAGTTCATCCTAGTAGGTATAAACACATGCTGACACTACTTCCACAACTGTACTGCAGCAGCCAGGGCACATGACGTCACAGCATAAGACACAGTGTGGGCTCATGCTTTAATCCTCGAGTCGCGCAAAAGCTCACCGTAGAAACATCACACACTAGCCAATACCTCACTTAATTTTCGTAGCCTAGAACTTTCACACCGGTAGGTATGATTAGTTCACTTCGCACCCCCTCTATAGCACACCCTAAACACCCCTCAAAGGTTACATTGCTCCTACCCTCCTCTTTCCCACATTTTTCACCCTTTTTCCCCCTTACTCGCTTCAACTGAATCACAAAATGGCGGCCAACACTTCCTAGTTGCAAACGCTCGCAGTGCTCGCAGCCAATCAGCAGCAAGCTCGTGCTCGTAATGCCTCAGCCAATCAGATGGCAGAATTCCCAAATATCGATATCTGTAAATTTTGATATTTCTCAAAAACTACTGAACGGATTTACACCAAATAAACAAAAGCGTGCTTTCTATACCAAGACCCTTCTCCCTGCCAAATTTGGGGTAATTCCATTCACCCGTTCGACCTGTAGCCTTGTCTAAAGTTTCCTATGGAAATTAACATTGAAAAAACACGTTTTGGGACCCCCATTTGTCTCGGCCCCCCCTTGATGAATCACCCCCAACCTTTCAACATAGGAGCTGATCTCAACAAAGAATTAGTTTTGAAAATTTCACGAAGATTCATCAATCGGCGCCAAAGTTATTGCGAATAGAATGTTGCCATGTTCCTATAGTAACTAGGTCCTAACTATAAGTACTACTGGCGACCGCCAGTAGGTAATATATATATATATGTATATATGTATATATATTTTTATATATATATATATTCACTGAAAAAACCATAGGTTTCACACATGTTATAGTTAGCTGGACATTTTACTGATAAAAAACCAATGAAATTCCCCCGTTATAGTTACTGCAGGCAACTATGACTCACGCGACCGCAATCCTCTGCTGATGCTAATACTGTATTTAGACACTTATTTGCCCATGTCTTCTTCCATTAAATTTTAGCTTTACATATATTACAAATATTTTTTTTTCATAAAGACACATATGTCATCAGAAGAAGATTGCGGTCGCGTGAGTTATAGTGGCCTGCAGTAACTATAACGGGGGAATTTCATTGGTTTTTTATCAGTAAAATGTCCAGCTAACTATAACATGTGTGAAACCTATGGTTTTTTCAGTGAATTTGCAAGGTTTTTTAAATGCTAAGTTACTTTACGCCATTCGTGGCGTGCGCGCCCAGTTACCGCAGTTCGTTCCGTGCGCGCATGGTGCGCTTCGCGCACCGTGCGCGCACAGTGAGCACGCGGTGCGCTTCGCGCACCGCGCGCCCACTTTACGCAGTTAGTGCCGTGCACGCACAGTGGTCACGCGGTGCTCTGCGCGCACCGCGTGTCCACGTTAAGCGGGATGGGCCATGTACGCACGATGCGCTTCGCGCACCGTGCGCACATGGGGGACATATTTTGCGCATCTTTGTGAAATGTATTCTTTGTTAACTTCCTACCTTTGATAAGCCATGCACAAATGGTGCACTTCGGGCACAATTTGCACACGGGGTGGGGAGAATGTGGATAATTTTTTTTTTTTTACTATTTTTTACCGTAAGCGTAATCGGCGATTTTCCGAAAAATTTTTTTTTTTTTTTTTTTTTGGGCTTGGGGGTGGTTTGGGGACCCCTGTATCAATGCTGGGTGGTTAGGATCTCATTAAACTGCCTCTTTACACATTTTTGGGGTTGGTTTTTGCTGCCCTACTCAGGAAGAGAGAGAGAAAATGGCGGCCGCCGCTTCCTGGTTTCGACCGATTCGAATGTTTGCTAAGAACTAAGAGCCAATCAGAATCGCGCTCGCACACGCCACCGTACGCGTACGGTAAGCTTACGGTAAGCGCACGGTAAGCGCACCGTAAGCTGCCACAGATATATATATTGATTTAAAGGCTATTTTCTCAGAATCTACTGAACAGATTTACACCAAACCTACAAAAGGCACTTCCTTGACCTGGGGACTACCTCTCTGCCAAATTTTATTAAATTCTGTTCAGCCATTCGGGCTGTAGCCCTGTCTAAATGTCCTATGGAAAAATGCATGGGAAAAACGCGTTTTGGGACCCCCCTTTTATCTCAGCCCCCGCTTGACGAATCCCCCCAAGACTTTCAGGGTAGGAGCGGAGCGTAGCGCCCCACCTATTTTGAAAAATTTGCGAGGATTCGTCGACCGGCGCCAAAGTTATTCAAAATAGAAGGTTGCGGATTTCCTATGGAAACGTGGTCCTAACTATAACTACCTACTGGCGACCGCCAGTAGGTAATATATATATATATATATATATTCACTGAAAAAACAATAGGTTTTAGGGGTGTTATAGTTAGCTGGACATTTCACTCGAGCAAAACCATTGAAATTCCTCTGATATAGTTAGTTGTACTAACTACATCTCGCGCGCCCGCAATCCACTGCTGATATTACATCATTCATGACATGGTCAGTGACATCACTGATGACATCTCAAATGACAGTGGATTGCGGGCGCGCAAGTTATAGTTAGCTGAACTAACTATAACGGGGGAATTTCAATGGTTTTGTACGAGTGAAATGTCCAGCTAACTATAACATGTGTGAAACCTATGGTTTTTTCATTGAATTTGCAAGGTTTTTCAAATGCTAATTCCTAACTATAACGTGTGTGAAACCTATGGTTTTTTCAGTGAATTTGCAAGGTTTTTTAAATGCTAATTCCTAACTATAACGTGTGTGAAACCTATGGTTTTTTAAGTGAATTTGTAAGGTTTTTTAAATCCTTTTTTTTTCTTTTTCTTTCTTCTTTTTCTTTTTTTTTTAAACAATATGCTACCTATGTATATAATCATTGATTTACTGTATGCTGCAATATAGAAAGGTTCACCTTTTTTAAAAAAAATGGTTAGATATAGTTGAATAACATAGTTAATATCTTCTACAAACCTTTTTTTTTTGTAGGATGTTTTACCGTGCGCTTACAGTAAGCTTACCGTACGCGCACCGTACGTTTTATGTACGGTGCACGTACGTAATGTTTATGCTCCATGTGCGCATGCGTACGCGATTTACGTACGCGTCCGTAATTTGCGTGTGACGCGTAAGCGCTTGCTCCCTACGCGCACGCACACGCGCACGTTACACGGAACCGCCGTACTTGCGTGCGCGCGTGCCTCTAATGCGCATGCACGCATGCGCGCGTCTTACGTACAAGCATGTGTACTTTTACCGTGCACGTACGGTAAGCTTACGGAGCGCGCACGGTAGGTCATGTGATCCAGAAACAACACTTTTCATTGGTTTAAACTTGTTTCATTTCCAGAAACTTCCAACACCACACCCATTCCCCTCATTACTGCTTGTGATTCCTTAGGAGAAGGAGCTGAATTGTCTTTGGGATACAATGGCAGAGCAGCAGTCCTCTTCTGAGAGTGAGCAGGGCAGCATCATCACTAGACAGAGAAGGAGGAAACAGAAGAATTCTTTTGTTTGGGAGTATTTCACTTTTCCAGAGGGGCAGAAAAAGGTAAATGCTCCATTAGTCATGTTAATTAGAGCACGTTAATATCTGGATCTTGTTGTATATTCACATTACCAGATCCAACGTGTATCACATGACAATCACTCTTGATTCCCGCGATGGTCGTATAAGTATATTTGTTCACGTTACCTGTGAACTGGGTTTACACAGATAACGCTGGGGTTTTTTTCTTGTTGCTTTTAGATTTCCTAAAATCCTTTGACTCCATGGCTTACATTGCTAATAAGTTTTATTACGGATTTTTTTGACACTGTAAAACAGCCAGTTCCGTGATTTTCGTAACTACATTCATGTTGCGTAGTTACCGTTACCAGGAGACATAACCTAATACACCACCACTAATTGGCTGACGTCTCTACCCCGGAGCGTCAATAGGACGTCGACTCTAACTCCATCAGACACACGGGAGCCTATCAGAGTGACTCTACCCTCCACACACGAAACCGTTTGACGTGTAACGATGAGCCCTCCCCTTTGATTGGCGCGTGCTAGCTATGCCTTCTCCCCGCCATCATTCAGGGGTGTCCACCGAGCTGGCGCGGACGGAAGATAGGTTCCGAGTCTCTCCACATCAAGGACGGCTGTGAGTATTGACCATTTCCCCGGGGTGAGCTCTAGAGACTCCTTGTTTGTCTTCTATATGAGGGCTGCTTTAACACACGATCGTTAGGGGGGCTACTGAGACTCGATCCTGTTTCACTTGATCCTCAACTGAGGGCAGCTTGAATACATAATCACTATGATATTCGAGGGTAGCCAAGATAACTGTGTATAACCTGAAAATATCTTTGTATACCGTTATCTCCCTTCGAGATGCCACTGATTATCATTTTCTGACTTTACACCATGTAACAGTGCCATCCCCAAATAACGATGTATAAGCCTTGATTGTATATACATGACTTTGTTTAAATACACCCCATGTACGGGTGCTTTTGTGTCCACAGAACACTGTACTATTCAGTGTTATTGTTTAGCGCCGGCTTGCTGGAACTGGACGCCTTGAACTCCAGGGTGAGTTGTTTCTTTCCTCAATTTTTTACACATTTTGGCATATTTTTAAGATATCGGTTCTGCAACAGCCCTTGCCTGACATAACTAATATGTCAATCTAGTCACTAAGAAGTTTTGTTTAACACTCCTTATCATGCCATTTACCTACACATCACTGATACTGCATGACACTTCTCTGGGTGCAGTTTATGAGGCGATTTGACTTTACAGTGTTTACAGCAAATTTATTTTTATGATTTGTATGATTGTCCCTTTACTTTTTCTTTCAGAGGCATTACTAATTTTTAAGTAACCACTTATTAGGGTGCTGTACCAGTGGTAAGTATTAGTTGCTGCCACCACCAATAAGTGTGTGTACTTCTCTGGTCCTGAAGAATTGCGGTCTAGTTGACCTATGCAAGAAACATGTTGACCACTTGAGCGTAACTCAGACACCCTCACTGGAAGATTACGCATGTTTTTGTTTTTAATTAAGAGTGGGACCATTCTTATTAAAACTTGTTATTTAGGATCTCCACTACTTACTTTTAACACACTTAGTCTCACACGCACTTCACAATAGGGCCCTCACTTGCTCTCACCAACCGGCAAATAATGGAATAAAGATCTCCACTAAAAGGTGCCTTGAAGGTCGCCGATCGGGGATTGCAGCGCCGCCCCGATTCGGAGCAGACCTGATGATGATACTTGACATCTGGGCCACCTGCTGACGATACATGACAGCGAGTCTGCCGGATGTGTGAGGGTCTTTTTCCTCAAGGAGGAATCACCTCCTGACTCGTACAAATCTCATAACCTTTGACAGCCTCTGTAGGAACAGCATACCTTTATTTATTTAGATTTATTACCATTAGTCACCTGCTCACTTTGTGAGCGTGTCTTATCTAGAGGTAATCCAAGGAAGAAGTATTCCTTTGGTAATCACACTATGGTGAGACACATTAGGGATGTACATCCCAGGACTTTTGCTCGACATACTGAAGCAAACCCTTCAGAAAGTCACCCGAGCACATCCGCAGAAGCTCAGCCGAGTACATCTTCGGCAGCTCAGCCGAGCACTTCCTCTGCGGTGGGAGCATCACCCTCTTCTGCTCCTCTGGACATCTACCCTCGGTTTCAGAGGGTACAAATAAGGTGCATCGCTTGTTACTCACTTATTGCTGTGGGGGAATCTAGTAATCCTCTAATAGATAATAAGATTGAGCAGCACAAGTGCGGTTCCTTCTAATACTCCCATTCTTTCTTTCCTCTGTCCCTGTATTAACACAAGGGCTCTTTTAAGAGCCACCCTACCTCACAATTTTTTTTTTTATTTATTTCATCTGTTTTAAAAAAAAAAAATAATTACCGTGCGCACCTTTTTTTTTCTTTTTTTTTTTTTAAATAAAATATTTATTACACCCTTCAATGTACTTCAGGGACCACAAGAGACATGAGAACAGCAGAGTGAGGAGAACTGAAAACAAGGTACTACGAAAGTAAATGTGTGATAAATACAGATATTTCAAACTTACCTGACCAACTTAATTTTTCATTAAATGTTTTTTTTAAATTGCTAGAAAAAAAGGATTAATTTTCATAAAATGTCTTTCTCAATCTGTAACAAAAGAAAAAAAGTATTAATATTTAACAATACATTTTACAATACATTACACATATTTTCATATTTAACAAAGACATTTTTTGCCCTTTTTTTGCTGTTTTCAGAATATATTGAATTTCACTGCAAATTGTGAAACCAATTGCATTCATCACTTAACAGCGGGCAAAAAAATTAACAATCTGAAAGATTGTTTAAAAAAAGCCCTGAATCTCTTCTCAGTAAAACATACCTTGATAGAAATATAATATATATAATAAAAATATCATCTAGAAACAATAACTATTTGTAATAAATAACATCTGTAAATCTTGTTGCTTAAGCTCATACACCCAAATAATATCTGTCAAAGAAGTCCACAAGAGAAATTTTTACCTTTCCATGAGGCCAAATGGTAATTTTTAAATTCTTTTTTGATGAAATATCCAATGGTAATCCAATAAAATCGCAAAAAATGATTTGTTCAGATGTTGCAATTTGTATCAAAAATTTTGGTTTTAGAAAAAATAAATAGGAATTTGGTAATTCTGCAGCCAAACGTTGCTTGAAAATCAATTGAGAATCATTACAGTGTCCAGCCTTTTTCAAATTTAAGATAAACTGTGTAATGACCAGAAGTTATCGTAGGTCCATCAAGGAAAATTATTGCAACTGCAACAAAAGTTTTTCCTAATATTGATAATTGTTTTCCTACAAACTTCTTTATAGAAGTGTCCAATTTTGATCCATCAGCTCTACAACGTTGCATCATTAAAATTACATACTGTCCATATTTCTTTAAAAATAACGTTGAAAACATGTCTGATTTACATTTAGAACATTCCATGCTGTGATTGGCATCTTTAACTAATTTACTAAAAGTGACTGATTGACTCTCTGGTAATGTTAAATATATGAACCTTTCAGAATCAACATTAGAGCTGCATGTGTTGAAACAGTTTTCACAACTATGTTCCCATTTATAAGACAGACCAAATATATTTTCAATTTCTACCCCTTCTTCTTCCAGTACCATAAGAATATACATCAAGAATTCCTGTGCATCTTGCTGGACATTTTGAGTAAACTGTGTACTTCCTGAACATACATCTAAAAGTTTTCTAACATCAGAAGCACTTTCTATTTTAGTTTTATCGTTACTCAGCTTCTCAAAAAGAAAACTCAGCAGAGAACAGAATCTTTTTTCATGATTTAGCATTATCTGCTCTTGCAAACTTTCAAGATAAAATACAACATTCAGCACTACATTAGCGTAGCAGTTGACACCAGAGCTATTTTCAAAATGACAACCAACAACCTCTTCAACAGTATCCTTTTTCTTTTTGCTTGCAGTCACATCACTCTCCTTTTGTTTTCTCTTCTGTACATCCTCATTACAGATATTCTCAATTCTCCTTTTCCGACAAACAACACGTTTTTCAAACACAGGATACTGACCTAAATGAGGAGCATAGCTTCTTCTTAATCTATTATATTCCTTTACACAGTTTGCATCAGCACTAACTTTTGACTCATCAAAGTCTATCATGAATAGACCAGATAATGTTTTCACTCGTGACAAAGCAACATATGCCATACCTTCTTTCAACACAGTTGAACCAATGTTTACAAAAGCACTATCTACAGGTAATCCTTGAGATTTGGGAATAGTTACAGCATATGCTAGA
This sequence comes from Triturus cristatus, assembly GCF_964204655.1. Classification (NCBI taxonomy): domain Eukaryota; kingdom Metazoa; phylum Chordata; class Amphibia; order Caudata; family Salamandridae; genus Triturus; species Triturus cristatus. The sequence continues at coordinate 552,407,875 of NC_140581.1, forward strand.
GAAAATGGAAACTGCTTCCTATGTACATATAAGTCTTTCACAAGCAAGAAACGAACTGAACAACGACAAATGTCTTTAACCTCTTCAATCTGATCAAATTTAATTTTTAAAAATTCAATTCCATTTTTTTTCTGGTATTTCACAAAACCCACAACTTTACCCATAGCTCCATTCACTAAACATCCAAATTTCTTCTTAAAAATACTCGACAGTTCATACAAACATAAAGATTTTTTTCTAATCCAGCTGTTTTCGAAATATTCTTCTCTAGAGAATCCAATTTATTTTTCAGTTTGCCTGTTAATGTAATAGTAATTCCTTCATGCTGAATTTTGTCCACTGCTTCCATTTTCTTAATCTCTTCCTTTTCTAATTTCAAAAGTTCCTCATTGAATATCGAGCATTCACGTAGTGTTGGCATTAAGCAGATTACAGTATTTTTTTTCAGCAATGTTCTGGTATATTTTCTCTGCAACTATTTCTTCATTTGGAAATAAATTATGTAGCAACCAACTCTGTAATGCTTCTTTGCCAACTTCTGTGAGTAGTCCAATTCTGATATCTTTCAGAATACTTGCATAATCTTCATCGTTTGCTTTCCTCATATTGGTAGTGAGTTCTTTGTACTCAAAGAATGACCAAATATTCACATTACCAATACTTCCTAATGACTTCTTTGTGTCTTCATGTGTCACAGTATTAAACACTGGTTGTCCTTTAACTGGAGTGAGCTGCAGAAGATCCCCAAAAACTATAACATGTTTTCCTCCAAATAACACATCAAAGTCTCTCTTTAGAATTTGCTGCATTCTTAAATGCACAAAGGCAAGCATTAAGTTTGATACCATGCTTACCTCATCAATAATGAGAACTTGCATCTTCTTCAACACTCTTGAAACTTCGAAGCATGTTTCTCCTGTTAACTTGTGATATTCTATTTTGTTCTCATGCTCCACTGGTAACATTAGCAAGCGATGTAAGGTAATTCCTTTTATGTTATATGCTGCTAACCCAGTTGGAGCAGTAACAACACAAGACAAAGTTGAATCTGTTTTTTGCTGTAGGTAGCTTCGGATGACTTTAATTAAGAAACTTTTTCCAGTTCCAGCTTGTCCACTCACATACATCCTGATTGGTTCAAAGGATGCGCATGAGCACTCTTTCTTTTCATGTAGTAATCCATGGTCAATTTTTTTGTGACTTCTTCATAAATTTGTTTTTGTTCTTCATTCAGTTGCTGTTCCAAATTTGGTAAGTCTACTAAATCTTCCTGAGCTTGATTCATAGCTGTTTCCACTTCAGTCATGGCTATTGCAGCTTCATTGTCTACGATTGGTTGTCCTAGGGGATCTTGACTGAGTGTTCCAGAACTTTGGCTGTCTTGAGTACTGTCTCTAGCTACTTCAGCTGCAATTGTAGCTTCCTGTTCAATTTCTTCATTTAACATTTGCACATAATTTGTGAAAGTACTGCATTCAATCGTATCTTTGCAAGCATTAAAGGAATCTTCATAGCTCTGAAAATCTCCAAGTAATTCATCCTCTGAATGAACGCCATGGGTTAAACAGCTGTAAAAGTGCTAAGTAGTAAAATTCCTTTTTGTCAGGAGTGTTGCAACTCAGCTTCCTGTGATTAATCAAGCTTCCTTTTGTTTGCTTCACCAAACATCCTTCCTCACCAATGACTTTATATTTTCCATTGTTGATGTCTTCTGTGGCTTTCCGTGTAAAAATGTAGTTCTGCAGCACTTCATAGAGACACATGTTCTCAAGATGACGACTTCTTTTTGGGTAATATGTGTCCAACATGTTTGATTTCAAAATATCTGTACTTTCCGGGTCATTCTCTGCCAAATATTCAATTTCTCCAACAGATTTCAGTACCCGATTTCGCATTTCTGCAAGGCCTAAACTTACCCAAATTATTCTTCTGGATTTGGAGTACAGACTTGCAGATGATAACCTATCTGAGCATTCGTAGGATCCAATTTCTCGATGCGATAACATCTTTAAACTGAAACTGTATAGCTTTTTACTGACAGTCTTCTCGTGAGAAATCTCTTCCCACATTTCTTTCAGTTCTGTTTTCTCAGATTTAGTGATGTAAGATGTGACATACCGAGCAACAGCAATAGAATTGTCAGCTACATACTGTATATCCATGTTAGCATTCCACATGGATAAAATGACTGGGTTGTAGTCATTTATATATTTTGACTCTTCTTTTCTTCTTAGGTTGTAGGTATTCTTAGGCGATTTTCTTGTAATAGTATGTCGCACAGCTGACATAAAACTGTTGACTCTTCCTTTTGAAAGAACAGGTCGTGGAAATCCAAATCGACATTTTGTGTAGAATTTTTCTTTACTCTTGTATTTCGTCGACAGTATTTTCCACACCGATGACTTTGGAAACGTAAAACTTGCTCTTTTAAGTGTTTCTGCTTTTAGGTATAGCACATGTTGCATATCCTTCGATGAAACTTAAAACTGCATCATCAGAATCTGTTCCAAATTTTGGGGCATCTTTGATCCACAACAGCATATGAATATGAGGAGCACCTCTTGCTTGGTACTCTTTTCTCCAAAATAAATCCACAACTTCTCCAAGAGATGGATTTTTTTATTGCAGATGAAGGACATCATAGCCTCAAATCTATGATTTAAATATCTGCAAACATTAACCGGATCTAATGAGCACAATTCTCCTGCTGTCTTGTATTGGATGTTTTCAATATTTGAATTTGCCTCTCGAAGAAAATCCAGAAGATCATCCCAAGCGTACTCAGCACAGCTTAGGGTGAGAAACCATGTAGGAGTTCCTAAATTCCGTAACATACACCCCAATTCTCCATGGCGTCGGTACCAATATTCATTTGTCCCACGCTGACAAGCCATTAGATTAATCAATTGAGATTCCAAATGATAATCGCGCTGTTGCACTTTGTTCATAAAATCCCTTGCAGACACATTACGTAGATGTACTCCAGTTTTCAAAATGTGATTTACTGCATAGGATAGTGCTGACAAGTCACTTTCAAACAAAAGATGGAACAAATAAGGAATACTTTGACGAAATCTGGGATCTTCTGCATATAATCTTGTAGTCCGATACTCCGAAGCAGGAATCTGTACTGGACGTTCATCATATCGTCCACCTTTTCCTGTAGGAAACAGCTGGGGAAAACAACGAGCTTCCAAGCTCTCCTCCCATACACTCACAGGAGTTCCTTGTGCTTTCTTCATCTGAAACAGATCAATAGTGTTTGCCATAACTTCTTTTGAATGAAGAGGATGTATGCTGAAATGATCATAAATTTCTTCTTCTTTTGACTTATCCATTTTTTCAATTTGCCCAGCTGGTATTCCTGAGTCTGGAAGTAAAACTTCTTCATCTTCATCCATATAAATTGTTACATACCATTTGTTATTTCTTTTCAAATATAAATTTGCTCTTTGTACTTTTCGTACATCTACCAGTTCCTGCCAAATGTTCTTGTTCTTTGTTAACCAAAATAACTAATGGTTCAGTTTCCAATGTATCTGCATCAATAGTTTCCATATTTCTTTTCAAATCCAATGGCAAATAGACAACTCTTCCTTTTAAACCTCTTTGTAAATCCGAAGGAGGTAATTTGCCTGTTTTGGGCTCCATACGAACTATAGTCTGGAACGGATGGACACATTGAATGAGTATAGACTCATACGTATTTAAATCACTAAGTTCTGCAGGAATTTCAACCAATTCTAAATTATTATGTACAGCTCTTGCTGGCATTTTATTTTCTTCTAACTTGTTATAACAATATTTACAAATACGGTGATATTCACCCAAATCAAAACAATTTTCCAGAAATAAATATGTAGCAAAATCCAACCACTTAGTATTATCTTCTTTTTCACTTTTTGTATAGAGATCAACATACATTGTTTGTTTTTTATAATGGCTTCTCCGGCAACATATACAAGTAATATTTGGTCTTTCATTAGAGATGATAGTACATTTTGTCATTTGATCTTCACATTTTTTACTAATAGTAGGTTCTACATTGTCTTCCACATTTTCTTCAATTACTGTGTCATTTTCTGCACTTTCTTGTTCCGGACCAAAGTAACAAAACTGAATTTCATCAGTAACCTTCTCTATATCTGATACAGATCCACGGAACAGAGCCCTATTCAACTCATTTAACTTTAGTGCTGGACTTTTAGCAAAATACAATCTTCTCACAAACTTTCTCATTTCAGTATGATGAACCGCCAGCATCCTAAAATGGTGAAAAACACTTTGGCAAACTTTCCTAGAAAGACAAGCCAGAGAATATCCTTGCAAACCAGTATTCTCTCGACTCTACATGGATCTAGTCTTTCAAGCACCTTAATCTTCTGTTTAACACTTTTTTTACTATATTCTCTTAGAAATTCACGTAATTTATCAATAGATTCCTGTCGTACAGTACAAATACTACTACAATTCCAAGTGTACACTGGGGCTTTAGGACGTCTCCCCATAACCTCATCAGCTATCACTTCTTCCTCATTTCTTGGAACCATTTTCTCCTTTTCCATTATACAACCATCTTTCACTTCATAAGCTCGGCCACTGGTGTCAACTGCATGCAGCAAACTATTACTTTGAAGATAACTCTCTTCATTAAAAAATGGTTCAGTACTTGAACTATGCATCCATTCTCCTAAAAACACTTTACAAAAGTTATTTCTTTTCACTACTCTTTTCGTTTTGCTTTGTGACTTCATTACATTGACCATTTTATCTAATGTACGGATCCTGTTCAAAATTAAAATGAATAGTTTTCTTTTTAAATCTAAAGCCTTAGCTACAATTGATTTGATTTCTTTTTTTCGCTTATAAAATTTCGCTTTCTTATTATATGTTTTCACATCCTTTAGCAAATTGGACATCACTCTTCTCCGAAACATTTTTCTACGAATGTCTTTAAATGCTGTTTTTCTTTTTAAGTCAATCTTTATTGCTTCTAATTGTACATTAGCATTTTCTAATTCCTCACTTTTGTCCTGTTCTTTTCTACTTGAAACTCTATTTGCAGTGCGGACATTTTTCAAATTTGTTCTTTTTTTGAAGATATTTTTTTAAAAATCCTTGGTTTGCTTACAAGAAGACTTTTTCTTTTTTCCACCATGAGGATCTTCAACTAATTTGGGTCCTCCAGTTGTCTTCAAATATAAATGTTTTTTCTGTTCTTTTCTCTTCCTTGATTTTATAGGCATCTTTAACTTATTTCACTGTTGTTCAGCAATACCTGAAAGAAACTAAAAAAAAAAATACCTTTATGGAATTTAAATTTATTACTATATTTTTTTGTGCTATTCAAATCTTATAATACTATCTCCCCCTTTCCTACAAGTGAAAAACACAATAAAACCGACACAAATTAAAGCTTCCCCTTTCCTACGAATGCAATTCTGAAAGAACCAGAGTACCACAAATTTGATCTCTGACAACAATTCCTATGTGCGCACAGACTCATGGTGTGATTCTAGGCAGAAAACAAAATTTGATTTGCAATTTGAAAGCACACTTACTACTGTGGTAGAGCAAGTGATAATTACTGTAACAGTCTGACACATTTTCCTTATAGTTTAGAGAGGCAGAAAAGAGCACATGTCCTAACAGCTACTTGAGACCATGAGCATGTGGAACCTGGGTGAGTGATTAGACTAGAGCAAAGGAAATGAGCCTTGGTGACGTTGAATATATTAGCGTTACTCACTGCTATCTGAAACACCACACAGTGCTGAATAGTAAGCTTCACTGTACATGAGAAACAGCTTGCTCTCTGCTAAGAGTGTGCTTCTGGAGACTGTCTACTGTCAAGTGCAAAAGAGATCTGCATTGATCCTTGCGCAACTGCATATACATTGGAGACATGTATGTAACACTACATGTGTGGTAAGGGTTAATTTGACTTCTGAACATGTACAAACTACGTGACCCATTTCAGGAGTGTAAGGAAAATCTACCATGTTGATGTCAAATGTGTTTGCATTGCCCTCTCATTTGTGACATATTAATTTGGGCTCAATGCTAGCCATCACAATTCAATAAAACAAGCTGCCCCTTTCCCACGAATGCAATTCTGAAAGAACCAGAGTAACACGAATTGAATCTCTGACAACAATTCCTGTGTGCGCACAGACTCATGGTGTGATTCTAGGCATAAAACGAAATTTGATTTGCAATTTGAAAGCACACTTACAACTATGGTAGAGCAAGTCATAATTACTGTAACAGTCTGACACATTTTCATTATATTTTTCAGAAACAGAAAACAGCACATGCCCAAACTGCTTTTTCAGACCATGAACATGTGCAACCTGAATGACATACTACACTCTAGCAAAGGAAATGAGCCTTGGTAAGGTTCAATCTATTAGCGTTACTCACTGCTATATGAAACACCACACAGCGCTGAATAGTAAGCTTCACTGTACATGAGAAACAGCTTGCTCTCTGCTAAGAGTGTGCTTCTGGAGACTGTCTACTGTCAAGTGCAAAAGAGATCTCCATTGATCCTTGCGCAACTGCATAAACATTGCAGACATGTATGTAACACTACATGTGTGGTAAGGGTTAATTTGACTTCTGAACATGTACAAACTACATGACCCATTGCAGGAGTGTAAGGAAAATCTACCATGTTGATGTCAAATGTGTTTGCATTGCCCTCTCATTTGTGACATATTAATTTGGGCTCAATGCTAGCCATCACAATTCAATAAAACAAGCTGCCCCTTTCCCACGAATGCAATTCTGAAATAACCAGAGTAACACGAATTGAATCTCTGACAACAATTCCTGTGTGCGCACAGACTCATGGTGTGATTCTAGGCAGAAAACGAAATTTGATTTGCAATTTGAAAGCACACTTACTACTGTGGTAGAGCAAGTGATAATTACTGTAACAGTCTCACACATTTTCATTTTATTTTTCAGAAACAGAAAATAGCACATGCCCAAACAGCTTTTTTATGCTGAATACAAACCATCACATTTCCAAAAAACAAGCTACCCCTTGCCTGCGAGTGCAAGGCTAACAGAGCAAGAGCAACACGAATTAAATCTCTGATAACAATTCCTCTGTGCACACAGACTCATGGTGTAATTCTAGGCAGAAAACATTATTCCTGGGTGATACCAGTACACCTTAACTTATGGTGAAGACATACTCAATAATATCTGACAAGTTCAAGACAGTTAAATATCTCCCAAAACACAAAATGTGAAAAACAACTTTAAAAGAAGAATCACATTTCTATTATTTATATCAAAATGCTCCACATACATTCCCTCTCAAATTCATAACTCACCTTTAAAAGTAGTTAGTTCAGAAATAAATGTGGCACTCAAACAGCAGATTATCAGAGCCAGAATCTCTGAGCTGTACACCTCTCTCCTCTCACCAGAACCAGTTAATGGCAATTTTTCCCTCTCTTTTTCCACACATATACATGTTAACTCCAAATCACAGTCCTTCCCACAATTTTTTCAAATGGAAACACACATTTCTATTGGTTGCAAATTTCATCCCTTTCCAAATGATCCCTTCCCCCAACATGACTTCTGACTGCTACCATAGCAACAGATCATGGAACACAGGTGTGAGCAGAGAGGTCAGAAGTTCAGCACACAATGTTTCTAATCCAAAGAGCAAGAGTGCTTGACTTTTCAAACCTAACAGCAAATCCAAAGTAATGTTCTGTGTGAACACATTTTTCTGAACCAATACAAACATGCTTTTAAAAATCTAAACATACAGCCTAGTTTTAACTGTAAAATGGTTTGAATCAGCCAATCAGTTCTTTTTGTTTTTTTAAAGTATGTTACCCTCCATTTTACATCTATCCTTCTTTTCATATTGCCATTCTACTGAAAGACACCTTCTGAGTGCATCCAGATCTCCTTGAAAGATGTTCACAGTGTGGATTGTAGGTCACAGCTATGTCTTCTGGAGTGAAAAGTTTGCAGAAAAAAGAGGTATTGTGAAAGACCTTGCTTTGCCAAATGTAGACATTAAATGGATTGGTCAGAGAGGGTTAAAGTGGCACCAATTAATGCCTTTGGTGAAAACCTTTCTACATCTCCCACAGCCTAACCTTATTATTGTGCACTGTGGTGGAAATGACCTAGGCACTTTAACTGGGGTAGGTCTGGAAATGCCTATTAAGGACACCTTTGTGCAATTGATGTCACTCTTTCCACAAACTGCCTTTGTATATTCTAATATATGCCAAAGGCAAAAGTGGAACTGGTCCAACCAATTTTGTCCACAGATTGACAAAGCAAGAAAGCACGTCAATAAGTCTGTTTCTGCTTTCCTCAGAGACTATGGTATGGGTTCTATATACCACAACAACTTGCGTTACAACATGCAAGACATTTATAGAGGAGACGGTGTACATTTCAATGATGAGGGGAACAGAGTCTTCCTCTTGAACTTTAGACTCTGCATTGGTACTTACTTATAGGTACAAAAAACACTCCATGAACACAACGGCTCTTTTTAGAGCCAACCAACATCCAAACATTTCATTTTGATTTTTATTTCTATTTTTTTAAAAAAAATTTCCGCTGTACGCTTACCGTACGCGCACGGTACGCGTACCTCGCGTTTTATTTTTTTTTAAAAACTAAAAATTTATTTTTCACACTTTTGGACCCCCTGACAAAGGCTAGGGGGTCTGCAACTCTCTACCTTGCCCCCTTTTCACGTTCTCCACCTTTGTTTTTTAGTGTGAGACACACAAAATGGCGGCCGACACTTCCTGATTTCGACCGACTGTAATGTTTACTGTCTTGTAACCACCAATCAGAATTACGCTCGCGCACGGCAGCGTGTGCGTACGGTAAGCTTACCGTACGCGCACGGTGCGCGCTTATAGATATATACGTACTTTTAACTGAAATATACTCAGGAACTACAGAACAGATTTACTTCAGATATTCAAAAAGCACATCCCTGACCTGAGAACTACCTCTCTGCCAAATTTCAAATAATTCTGTTCAGCCGTTCGGGCTGTACCTTGGACTAAAGGTCCCTATGGAAAAAGGCATGGGGAAAACGCGTTTTGGGACCCCCCTTTTTTCTCGACCCCCGCTTGACTAATCACCCCGAGACTTTCAGGGTAGGAGCGGAGCGGAGCGCCCCACCTATTTTGAAAAATTCGCGAGGATTCGTCAACCGGCGCCAAAATTCAAAATAGAATTTTCAGATTTCCTATGGAAACACGGTCCTAACTATAACTATCTACTGGCGACCGCCAGTAGATAATATATATATATATATACTCAAAAATCGGAGTTCCACTCGCGCACTCAGAGTCTCACTGACACAGAAAACCAGGCTTTGTTCATTTCCAATGGGGGTTTATTTCAATCATAAACCCGCCGTGACGCGTTTCGCTACCGTAGTGGCTTGTTCACACAGCGTTTGTGAATAAAGATTGCCCATACATACATTTTCACAGTACTACTTCATGAACATCGTGAAAGGACTGCAAACTGTATAACAAAGGTATCCGCAATATGAGCGCCATTTTGTAAAGGTAAATCAAACCCCATACGTCATTAATTCATCACTTCAACTTGTATACATAGACAATCATATAGGGGATAAATAAAGTCTGTTCATGTGATTTAGTAGCAACCTGCTCATTTAACCGAATATGTAGTACATTTGTCTATGCACAAGAATACGATGAAAAAACGAACGAGACCGTATTCTTGTGCATAGAAAATGTATGTATGGGCAATCTTTATTCACAAACGCTGTGTGAACAAGCCACTAGGGTGGCGAAACGCGTCACGGCGGGTTTATGATTGAAATAAACCCCCATTGGAAATGAACAAAGCCTGGTTTTCTGTGTCAATGAGACTCTGAGTGCGCGAGTGGAACTCCGATTTTTGAATATATTGAATACCGGTTCTCTCCGCCGGTCTTGCGCCACCCCTCAATGATTGAGGACGCTACAGGAGGAACTTGGATTGATTTAATAATTGCGTCGAAACCATACACTATCCAATAGATCGGGATTGGAATAGAAGTGAGCCATACTTCACATCAGAGGCTGATGCAAGCAACCGCACGCTATCCCAAGGAGCGGGATACACTGTGCAGGTAAGAAAAGAGCCCCATTGGGTATTGGCATTTAGTTGAATACATGGGTGAGCTGAATGTAACTCGTATATCGGGTTACATGTCCGTGTAGCATTGAGATTTAGGAGAGTGTGACTGTTCAATTAATGATCTGCATTGAGGAAGTAACGCACAAAAATCCTATTATTCTGCACACATTCACATCCCGAGGACCAGGGGAACTCTATAATTTATAGAGGGAGTCAAACTGACACTAACACCAGGTGATGTGTTCATAAGGGAGTTCTTTGGATTCCCTGGATAAAGAAAGGATGGATGAGGAAAAGGAACGCAGAGAGGCGGCACAAACACTGTTTGCAAGGGCACCAGGTTTTGGAAGATCTGTACAGACCATAACACCAACTGAAAAACAATTTATGAAATACTTAGAAAATTTGAAAAACTACACAAACAAGAAAACTCCAAATGGTGGGAGGCAACGTCCTTGCAGGACTATATTGATAAATCAATGGTACCTCGAGGTCTCAGGATTTACATAACTCCCTCACATGACTCTCCGGATCCCCAAATGTTAGAGGACTGGTCTATGAATTCAGCCACAAGTTCCAGGAACATGCTTGAAATATTGGTCAAATATGCCTGGTCTGACAGAGAGAAAATTAAACAAGAAATAGAACAAATAAAAATCCTATTAAGTACACATGATGAACAAGAAATCATCAAGAAATACCTAGACGAAATAAAGAAACGCTTAAAAATGATGGAGGATGATATAAAAAGGAGAAAACAACGAAAATTACACAGGGACTGTGGGGACTATGAGTCTGGCAGGGTCCTAACGTACAGCAAAAAATATGATCATCTCTATAATACAGAAAAACCGGCAGGGACCAATGTAAGACCCCACCAGGAACAACGTGAGGAGGATTCAACGGATCCAAGTGACATCAACACAGAAGATTCAGAAATAACAAGAACATCTGAAAGCTCGACATCAGATACGGACAAGACGACCAGACCAAAAGCAACTTTTTTAGACGAGTACCAGCTCATGAATCAGAGCTGGCAAACGACAAGATCGATGTCCAGGGTAAACCAGATGGAGAACTCCCCGAACCCGAGAGGAAGGGGCAGAGGGAGAGGAAGGGGTACCAGAGGAAGAGGAGGAAAAGCTCCAGACAAAGAAGAAAGAAAAGAGAAAAATATGGAGTATGTGGGAAGAAAGCAAACACGCTCCAAGAAGAATCAATAATGGATGATGCAATGGTAAACCAAACAATTGTTAATTTAACAACTAAGACCTTGAGCAACAAAGACAAGAGAACGTTGTGTCTAGGACTGTCATTCTGTCCTACAGTTCCCATGAATTATGTCGAAAGTAAGATTGATGTATTTAAGTTCTGTAGGAAATTGAAACTGAAAAAGTGGCATAAATTGAAACCAGCTAAAAGTAGGGAACAACAACATTTAACAAGAACCACACAGGTGGAAGACTTAGCTATTGGTGATATAGATACCATGATCATTCTCCACGAACTTCAGAACAATCCGGATGAGACACACATGAGTCCAGAATCTCTTCTTATTTTAGATAAGCTAGAGATCAAACATGATAAAGCAGCGTATAGCAATTTCAGACCACAATCAACCTTTGTACCAAGAATGGGTCACGACAATATTGACACGTTTCAGGAGCTAGTGAGTAATGAAATGTTAAATTTTAGACAAAAGAGCTGGCCAAAAAAGATGAAAAACTTTAAACATAATTTAACAGCTACACAGAAAAAAGCCATAAATGATCTAGCAACTGATGAAAGCATTGTAGTGAGACCTGCGGACAAAGGTGGTAATATTGTTATCCTATCCAGAGACATGTATGTCAGGGAGGCCCTGCGCCAACTTAGTGACAATAACACCTACACCATCTCCACACGGATAGAGTATAACAATAGTGTCTGTAATATTTGGGAATTACTCAATGAGTGGAAAGACAAGGGACTGCTGAAATGGGAAGAATTCTGTTTTTTGAAAAAGGATTACCCTATCATACCAGTAATGTACCTACTCCCCAAGATCCATAAAAATAGGGATAATCCCCCAGGAAGACCGATTATTTCATCAAGGGGTAGTGCCCTGGAAAATATTTCAAGATATGTTGATCACTTCCTGAGAGAATTTGTCTCCACTCTCCCCTCATACGTCAGAGATACAAAAGATTTTCTGAATAAAATCGCCAATCTAGTATGGAAAGATGATTACATCCTTATAACCTTGGATGTTAATTCACTCTACACCATAATAAACCATGAACAGGGACTGCAAGCATGTGCAAAATTTCTAAAATGCAGGAACATCAGCCTTTTAGAGCATACCAACATGATCCTAGAGATGATAAGATTTTGTCTCACGAACAATTATTTTTTGTTCAACGGGTCGATGTATAAACAAAGGCACGGTCCCGCGATGGGCACTTGTTTTGCGCCCAGTTTCGCGAATCTCTTCATGGGGACTTGGGAGGAAGAAAATCGCAGTAACATCAGATTTGAAGAAGCCTTTACCAACGTGATTTTGTGGCTTAGGTACATTGATGATATTTTTATGGTATGGCAGGGTGAAGAAAAAGATGCAATTCTTTTCATTAAAGAATTAAATCATAATGAAAAGAATCTTACCCTGACCAGTACCATTAGCAAGGAAGAAGTGGAATACTTGGACACAATAGTGAGAAACAACAACATACACACGACTCTCTATCGTAAGTGCACGGCAGGTAACACTCTACTCCATGCACCTTAAATGGAGTATACCATACGGGGAGCTGCTCAGAGCAAAAAGGAATTGTAGTTCTTCGGTAGATTATCTGAAAGAAGAGTCAACCATGATTGAAATATTCATGTTAAGAGGGTATCCTGCATGGGTTCTCAGGAAAGCGGTTGAAAGGATAAAAAAAGTGGAAAGATCAAGTACCCTTGCAACAGTAGATAATGTGACCACGGATAATGACGATGACAACAAAACCTGTATGATCATGACGTACAATGGTAACTCTACCCAGATACGCAGAGTAGTCAACCGACACTGGGGGATCCTTAAGAACGACCCCATCATAGGCAAGATCCTACCAGAAAGTCCCAGTATAACGTATAGGAAAGGGCGTAGCCTCAGAAATTCACTAGTGCATAGTGACTTAACATCAAACACAGAGGAAAGGGGCATGGATTTGCAAGGCTTTTTTCCATGCGGCCACTGTAAAGCATGTGGCAGCAGTAAAATGGTCAAAGAATTCTGGAATACAAGCACCAATATCATGATCAACATCTCTCAATTCCTAACATGCACTAGCACGTTTGTCATCTATGTGTTGGAATGCCCATGTAAACTTCGTTACGTTGGCAGTACGACACACATGGCAAAAAAACGTGTCCTTGAACATATGCGGGCAATAACCAATAACGATAGACAATATCCTATTGCCCGTCATTTTGCTAGCCATCATTTTTTAGATCACACGAAATTAAGGTACTATGTTATTGAACAGGTCTTACCCAATGCCAGAGGTGGAAATCGAATCTTGAGACTTAGACAGCGAGAGTCAAAACACATAATAGGTATGTGTACTATGTTCCCAAGAGGCCATAATTTAGATGAAGAAATGGCCATACACCTACAAGAAGAATAGTATTACTATGACTTGAAATATGTAGAGAATTTTGATTTTTATCCAAATCGGTCTAATTGTCTCTATATTTATCTCCCACAGGAGGAAAGGAAGGGAATTGTCGTTACCTGTGCCAACGAGATCCCTACCCTTTTCTTCAGACCATCCTGCGTTTATTCTTGAAACAAGATAAGATTTTATTATGCACTGTTTTGATATATACTTTTTGACATGTATTATGTTTTATATTTAGTTTGAACACTAGGAGTTATGTCATAGGGGTTGAAGTTGTAGATGCCATACAGTCACAACAAATATTACTAGATATACATGAATAGGATGGGATTGACCTAGAATCAAATATAGCTCCCTTTGGAGATCATGAAACCTTATACCCACTAACCAGGGTAATAACACAACACAAGAAAGCATATCACTACAAGGTATCCACAACCTTGTAAATACCCACTGACCAGGGTAATATAAATAACACTAGAAAGCATACCGCTACAAGGTATTCGCAAAATAGGCACTATGCGATTACATAGAGAAGGGTACATTGCAATATACCCACACGATCCACATATTTATCAATTCGTACTGGGGAAGTACTACGATGACCATAATCCTTTGCGAAGGCAAACACGGCACAGTCGGTAATACAAGAAACTCGCTTAGAAATCTTGTTAACAGACTCTAGATATACCCACGAGAGTATCAGTGTACAGGACCTAGCAAGGTTATAATGACTATTGTGAAAAAACGAACAAGACCGTATTCTTGTGCATAGACAAATGTACTACATATTCGGTTAAATGAGCAAGTTGCTACTAAATCACATGAACAGACTTTATTTATCCCCTATATGATTGTCTATGTATACAAATTGAAGTGATGAATTAATGACGTATGGGGTTTGATTTACCTTTACAAAATGGCGCTCATATTGCGGATACCTTTGTTATACAGTTTGCAGTCCTTTCACGATGTTCATGAAGTAGTACTGTGAAAATGTATGTATGGGCAATCTTTATTCACAAACGCTGTGTGAACAAGCCACTACGGTGGCGAAACGCGTCATGGCGGGTTTATGATTGAAATAAACCCCTGTTGGAAATGAAAAAAGCCTGGTTTTCTGTGTCAATGAGACTCTGAGTGCGCGAGTGGAACTCCGATTTTTGAATATATTGAATACCGGTTCTCTCCGCCGGTCTTGCGCCACCCCTCAATGATTGAGGACGCTACAGGAGGAACTTGGATTGATATATATATATATATATATATATATATATATACACACATATATATATATATATTACCTACTGGCGGTCGCCAGTAGGTAGTTATAGTTAGGACCACGTTTCCATAGGAAATCCGCAACATTCTATTTTGAATAACTTTTGCGCCGGTCGACGAATCCTCGCGAATTTTTCAAAATAGGTGGGGCGCCACGCTCCGCTCCTACCCTGAAAGTCTCGGGGGGATTCGTCAAGCGGGGGCTGAGATAAAAGGGGGGTCCCAAAACACATTTTTCCCATGCATTTTTCCATAGGACCTTTAGACACAGCTACAGCCCGAACGGCTGAACAGAATTACTAGAAATTTGGCAGAGAGGTAGTCCTCAGGTCAAGGAAGTGCCTTTTGTAGGTTTGGTGTAAATCTGTTCAGTAGATTCTGAGAAAATAGCCTTTAAATCAATATATATATCTGAGCCAGCTTACGGTGCGCTTACGGTACGCTTACCGTACGCGTACGGTGGCGTGCGCGAGCGCGATTCTGATTGGCTCTTAGTTCTTAGTAAACATTCGAATCGGTCGAAACCAGGAAGCGGCGGCCGCCATTTTCTCTCTCGCACTCTGAGGGGGGAGCTGATAAACAAATGCCAAAAACATATAAAGGGGCTGTTTAGACAGCGCCCATGCACATAACCATGTTAGTTGAGTCTTCAAAGATCCCCCAAGGCAAAAAACGGTAATTTTTTATTTTTTGAAAATTTCGCCGATTACGCTTACCGTACGCTTACCGTACGCGTACGGTAAAAAATTATTTGAAAAAAAACCCCACTCTCTCCACCCCGTGCATGGCATATAAGAGCACAGCATTTTCAAAAAAAAATTCAACAGATTACCTATCACAAGGAAGCGCATAATATATCCTCCATGTGCGCACGGTGCGCGAAGCACATCGTGCATACATGGCCCATCTAGCGTAACGTGGGCACGCGGTGCGCGTAGCGCACCGCGTGCCCACCGTGCATGCACGGCACTAACTGCGTAAAGTGGGCGCGCGGTGCGCGAAGCGCACCACGTGCTCACTGTGCACGGACGGTGCGCGAAGCGCACCGTGCGCGCACGGAACGAACTGCGTTAAGTGGGCGCGCATGCCACGAATGGCGTAAAGTAACTTAGCATTTTAAAAAACGTACAAATTCACTGAAAAAACCATAGGTTTCACACACGTTATAGTTAGGAATTAGCATTTAAAAAACCTTGCAAATTCACTGAAAAAAACATAGGTTTCACACATGTTATAGTTAGCGGAAATTTTACTGATAAAAAACCAATGAAATTCCCCCGTTATAGTTAGTGCAGGAAACTAT
This sequence comes from Triturus cristatus, assembly GCF_964204655.1. Lineage (NCBI taxonomy): Eukaryota > Metazoa > Chordata > Amphibia > Caudata > Salamandridae > Triturus > Triturus cristatus. The sequence continues at coordinate 552,424,264 of NC_140581.1, forward strand.
AACTCACGCGACCGCAATCTTCTGCTGATGACATATGTGTCTTTATGAAAAAAAAATATTTGTAATATATGTATAGCTAAAAATTTATGGAAGAAGACATGGGCAAATAAGTGTCTAAATACAGTATTAGCATCAGCAGAGGATTGCGGTCGCGTGAGTTATAGTTTCCTGCACTAACTATAACGGGGGAATTTCATTGGTTTTTTATCAGTAAAATTTCCGCTAACTATAACATGTGTGAAACCTATGGTTTTTTCAGTGAATATATATATATATTCACAGAAAAAACCATAGGTTTCAGGCACGTTATAGATAGGAATTAGCATTTAAAAAACCTCAGAAATTCACTGAAAAAACCATAGGTTTCAGGGGTGTTATAGTTAGCTGGACTTTTCACTTGTACAAAACCATTGAAATTCCCCCGTTATAGTTAGTTCAGCTAACTATAACTCGCGCGCCCGCAATGCACTGCTGATGACGTCACATATTACATCACTCATGACATGGTCAGTGACATCACTCATGACATCACTGATGACATCTCAAATGACATCACTGATGACATCACTGATGACATCATCCAGTGAATGTGTGTTTTTCTGAAAATTAAATATGTTTTATATATGTATATCTCAAGGTCGATGGAAGAATAAATGGGTATATAAGTGTCTAAATGGATGATTTGTTTTTGAAAAATTGATTGTGTAACTGACTGATTAAGTGTATCATAGTGAATACATGGCTTAGTGAGTAATGTTTAAATACGTAAATATCTGTATCAGTCTCTCACTTTGTGTATAAGTGGCTGCATGGGTTGGTGAGTAGCTACATGGGTGTCTATATAGGTTATTAGTTGTTTTTTTGAGTATCAGTCTGAGTGTCTGCTTGGTTCGGTGGGGGGTATTACGTAGTGCATAGGTGCATGAATGAGTGACTCACTGTTTGTATGTGTTGAACACAGCATGTGTGCAGGACTGTATGGGTGGATGTGTGTGTGTATGGGTGTGTTAGTGAGTGAATGACTGTCTCAATAGTGTCTTTATGAGTAACTACATATGTTTTAAACTAGTATATGTGACTATTGGTGTATATATGTGAGTATATGTGAGAGTGAGAGATTGAAAGAGTTCCTGTATGAATAAGTATGTGTTTCTATAAGTGAATGTTTAAAAGACTAAGTATGTGTAAGTTTCCGTAGAAGTAAGTATGGTGGTGTGTGTATAACTGTATATGCAAGTACATGTATGTTTGATTCTTTATTAGCATGAGTGACTATGTGTGTGAGTAACTCTATGGATGAGTGGCATTGTGTAACAGGATGTATAGGTGTATGAGTACATATGATGTGTGAGTACATGTATGAGTGACTGTATAGGACTGTTGGTGAATGAGTGGATGTGTATGTGGATCTTAGAATTACTGAAGAGGTTGTTGTAACTTGTATTGGTATGTCCATTGTTTTGAAAATTTTAGTCTCTATTTTTGAATGTGTGTATCAAAGGTTATATTAGGGTGAGAGGAGGTCTGCCACTCTATCACAAGGATGATGTCATCAGTGATGTCATCAGTGATGTCATTTGAGATGTCATCAGTGATGTCATGAGTGATGTCACTGACCATGTCATGAGTGATGTAATATGTGACGTCATCAGCAGTGCATTGCGGGCGCGCGAGTTATAGTTAGCTGAACTAACTATAACGGGGGAATTTCAATGGTTTTGTACAAGTGAAAAGTCCAGCTAACTATAACACCCCTGAAACCTATTGTTTTTTCAGTGAATTTCTGAGGTTTTTTAAATGCTAATTCCTAACTATAACGTGCCTGAAACCTATGGTTTTTTCTGTGAATTTCAAAGATTTTTTAAATGCTAATTTCTAACTATGCCTACAGAGATAGGACATGTGAAGAAAGAAGAAAAAATGCACAGAAAGAAAAAAAAGAAGTGCAGAAAGAAGCAACAGAAGTCCTCAAATACGAAGATAAGTGCAGGAAGAAGGATAACGTGCAGAAAGAACAAAAAGAAGAGCAGAAAGAAGCCTTGTTGCAAAATCATCCTGTACCCTCAACTTTTTCAGACGGATACTGGTGGTAACTGAGTCTGACTAACCAGTCCTAGAGCCAGTGCTATGTTAAAAGACACTTAGAATACAGTGAAAACACCTACATACACTAGGGAACATTATGCGTTGGGGTCCCCCTGTGATTAGCATGACCTCCTCTGTAAGCCCCTAGTGTATAACAGGGCATGGGGATTAAAACTACCTCTTAAAACAGGCCACAGGGCGTTTTTGCACACGTTAACTCAGGCCCCGTCCCCTCCCTTCACCACTGTGTAAACACGCCCTGTGTCCATTTTTAGTTGGGAGATTAAGTTCATTTGAATCCTGAGGATCCCTAGGGTCCAACTAGCCCACTAGGTACCTCCAGTAAGTGCCACAGAGCTGCGTTGCAGAGAGGTGTAAAAAGTGGCACGGCCTGGACCACCTCTCTGCAATGCAGCTCAGTGGCGCTTACTGGAAGCACTTGGTGGGCTAGTTAGCCCCCAGGGGCCCTCAGTATTGAAGGGAAATTATATCCCCAATTTAAAACGTGCCATAGTGCGTGTTTGCACACGTCACCTCAGGCCCCGTCCCCTCCCTTCACCACTGTGTAAACGCGCCCTGTGGCTGTTCTAAGTTGAGAGATTAAGTCCCCCTGAATCCTAAGGGTCCCTAGGGTCAAACTAGACCACTAGGTACCTCCAGTAAGCGCCACAGAGCTGCGTTGCAGAGAGGTGTAAAAAGGGGCTTGGCCTCAGAACACCTGGCTGCAGCGCAGCTCCCTGGCGCATACTGGAGATGCCTGTTGGGGGCGCGTTTGCAGAGTGCTGCACGGAGGGGGCATGGCCTCCGGCACGATGCCAGTCTTTTATTTATTTTAGTTTTTTAAGAAGGGGGGCTGTTTGGTTCCCCTTCTTATTCTAATTTATTGGCCCTGATGACCCCATCCCCCAGGGCCAGTCTCCTAATTATATTTTTTTGACCCCAATCCCCAGGGCCGGCCACTGTTTTTTATTATTTTTAAAAAATATATATTTATAGACACACCTAGGACATGCTGGACAAACCGTACGTACCTATCACCATGACGATTTGCGTGATATTCATTAAAAGGCAACTATGCATGCAATGAATCCACGTGTAATGTATTTACACCACTAGTGAAGCTCTGACATGTCTGATGCCCTACCGTGCCTAATCCTGGTAGACACCCTTGTCGTTTATTTATACAAACATGGGTAGCTATTGACGGGCACATTTAATACACATGCACACCAAGCCATTCAAAGGGGATTCGACAAAAATTCGACCAAAACTATGCAAGAAACCCCCCTCACGGTTAATAAAACACACATCCACTGCCGGATGTGTAATACTTTTTATTTTACTCTCTGGAAAGGGGACGAACATCACTTGAGAGTCACAGCGTGCTCCTGACAGAGCCCAATGCTGTGTTACACCCACCATTGCCTGCCGAGTGCCACACACCTCTGTGTTGTATTCCACTAGCTAGTGCATATGCTATGACACTCTCTAGCCCATGTGCACTGTAACACCACCCCGTGAATATGTCATGCCACACTTGTCTTCGCACGGGTTATATTGCCCCATCTAACGTGCCTTTCTCGATGCCTATGTTATAACGCACAGTGCTATGCCATACATATTACAATCTGGGATCCATATCTTTGTCACAGTGCATATGCAACGTTACAATCCCCAGCACATATTTTATATTACAACTTTAGAGACTAGTTAGGTTACACAACACTGCCCTGTGCATATTACACTCCAAGGCGCATATCGCATAGCACGCGCTAGTGCCTGTGCTATCTCGCGCTCTCTAATGAATCTGTCATTGCGCACAATGTATTGCATATTATATTTCACGCCCGGTTCATCTTATATCACACTTTTTGGTGCATAGTTTATACCATACACTATATCTAGTTTTCATTTTCAATCGTGCTCTCAGGACTATGTTCTATATAACACTGTGTTCACCTACCCTTTTCACGGGCATTACATTTTGCAATCGGGGGTGGAGGGTCAGGGGGTGTTTCTGCCAAGTGAGCCCGGAGTCACAGTCACAAACGTCCTCTTCTTCCTGAATAAAAGTGAGATTATGCTGCATACTTGTTCATATTTTAAGTAGTTCGCACAGACACAATGTTTTAAAAACAATAAAGTTCCTAATACCCGCCTTCTCTGAACAGTTAGCTTGCTGCCCCATCCCCTTCCTCCCTATCCTCTGTTGTGTGAATCCATGGACTAGCCTCCTCCCTCCTGCCATGCATGGTCTGATGTGCTGCCACTGCCCTCAATTTAGTATGATGTACCAGTCCACTCCTCCTGCCCTCCATTGCCCAATTCTATGCCCCATCATTGACCTCCTGCTTAAACTCTGTGCTTAGCTTGCTGCCCCTATTCTCCTTCCCCCTGCCCTCCGATGTCTTTGTGCATGCCCCTGCTCCATCCTTTTTGCCCACCATGTCCCATGGACCTGCCACTCCTATCTACTCTGAGTGTTCTGTTGAGCTGCCACTCCCCTCCCACCTGCCTAGCATTGTCAGATGACTGTAACCTGTCCCTGTCACCTCCACCCTGCCTGTCCACATGCCATGCCCCTATCCTCTTCCTCCTGTCCTACATGGTCCATTGTACTGCCACACCCTTCTGCCCTCCCTGGTCTGTTGTGCTGCAACTGCTCCTCCTGCCTTCCCCGTGTGGTCTGTTGTGAGGTCCCTTCCCCTGAACTTTCTTGTCTGTGCACAGGTCCTGACCCTCCCTTCTATCCTCCATCGTCCTTTGTGCATGCCCCTCCACCCTCCTTCTTGCCCATCATAGCCATTGTGCTGCCACTAACCCTCCCACTTGCCATGCATGGTCTTCTGTGCTGCCATGGCCCCTCCCACCTTCCCTGTGTGGTCAGTTAGCTGCCCCTGACCCCCTCCCACCTTCCCTCCATGGTCTGTGTGTATGCCATCACAGTCTCACTGTTGCTCTTCATGGTGTGTCTTGCTTCTAGTGCCCATCCTGCCTGACCTCCATGGCTATCTTGCTGCTCCTGCCCTGCCCCCTTGCCCCCAGCCCTACTCCCTCCCTCCTGGCTTGTCTGTTCCATTGTAATGCCCCTGATCCGTCCCTCCTGCCCTTTATGGTCTGTTATGCTGCAGCTTTCTCTCCTGTCTGTCCATTATGGTCAGCTAGCTACCATTGCCTCTTGCCGCTCTGTTCTCTGTTGTCCATGTGCATGGTCCTGTCCCCTCTCTCTTGCTTTCTATGGATTGTTGTGCTGCACTCCCGTCCTGCATGCCCTGTGTGGTGTATTGTGCTGCTGCAAACCCTGATGCCTGCCCTGCAGGGTCAGTTTGGTGCACCTCTCCATGTCCCTCCTGTCCTCTGTTATCCAAGTCCATGTCCCTATCCCATTTCCTTCCATGATCCAATGTACCATACTTGCGAACATTTTGAACTTGGTAAGAGGGAGATTTTGAAAAAAAACTGGGGTATTGATTTTCCCCTTTGAGTTACATTGAAAAAGAGGATATTGTAGACAGGAGACAGATCAAATAAAGCCCATTTGAGCTTAAAAACATTGGACGTTTCCTGGCTGAATCGGGTCTGTTGGCATGTATGGTTGTACTACCATTGCCTCTTCCTTCTGCCCACAATGGTCTATTACATTGCCACAGCCTTGAAGGAGGGTAGATTTTGTATCACAGGGGGCCCCTGGCCCGTTCTGTCCACACCTGAAGTATGAGACCCTTGTCCTTGCCCTGCCAGCTGCATTTGTAGGCCGTATTAAATTGACCAGCGGGTCCTGTGTTGCTATATAATTATCCTGAGACATCCTTACCACTCAGCCAGCATAAAACCCCTGTGTAGGCCCTTCTGTTCAATATGTAGGCCTCTTTGTTAAATTGACCATAGCTCTGCAATTTTAGTGTATAGCAGTCTGAAGGCAGGTCTGCGAGGCCTTCTGATCCAAACTAGTAGCCCCCACCCTACCCGAGTGCTCCGTGCTCGGTATCAAAGTTCAACATCCCCCTGAAGCTGTCGACATACAGTAGGCTGCATCCTGGACTGGTACTTGCTTCCTGGGCAGGTTTCCCGCTTTTAAGGAAGTGGCAACCGCAGAGCGTCAAGTTAGGAGAACTGAGGAGATTTTATACATGAATATATTGAATTCCCGTACAATACCCATTATTTTCTGCTTGCTCTATGGAACTTACGATAAGCGATTGGCCTGAGAGACTGACCTTTTCACCCAGTCCATTGTCAGCATTAAGTGGGTAAATGACGAAATGTCTGGTAAAATCTGCAGACGAAGCTTTTGGGTAGCATACGTAGGTAGATGTAGCGTGCAAAGGAGCCCACAAAATGATATAAAAAGGGAGCACCCACAGATATCGACGGACTACCTCGCCGTCTGTATGTAGGTTAACAGGCAGTGCAGGTTTTCCCCAAGAGCTGGGAGCTCTTGTCTTCCTTTGCTTAAAATGTCTTGCTCTGCTTTGCTTGAAGTATCTTGTTCTATTTTACCTATATGAAATGTCATGTTATGTTTAACCATTGTTCTCTTTACTTTTGCATTTAAAAGATTTTGTATTGTAATTGCAGGAATGCTTGCTCTAAGAGTAAACGTGAGTGTTCCTAGGTAACATTTTCCTTGGTGTAACTTGTTTCTCATGATGCATTTATAGATGTGTTTTCTCTCTCTCTCTGTCAGTACATTAATTGAGATACAGAGAATATTATGACAGCTGTATGATTATCTGGATTCTGTATTTTGTACTTTATGTCTCTATTCTGCGGTTTCTTTGAAGTTGCATCTTCTCATTAAACTGCCATTGTATTCTGCCTCCAATTCCATGTCTCATATGTCTGTTTTCTTCATTTTTGGAGCAAGCGTTCCTAGGCACCCCGGCTCAAATTAAGGTGCCCCTTTTGTCCCTGACTCACTCTCCTGCTCAGTTCTGTGGTGGCTCCCGGGGATCTGGGGACCGCCCCTAGCTTCCTTGACCCGTAATAGATCTTCCCTCCAACAGCCTCTCTTGCAAGTCCTGTATTGTTGGTTTGTTGCCCCTGCCCCCCTTTCCACTGCCCTCCATAGTCTGTTGTGCTTCCACGGCCCTTCCTGCCTGCTCAGTGTGGTTAAATTGTTGCCTTTGCACCCTCCTACCTGCCTTCAATTTTCAGAGTCCGTGCCCCTGGCCTCTGCCTCTCAACAGTATCCTAATGAACAACTAGATTGCTAACATTCTATATTTATTACAAAAGTGTGGAATGCCTGACATCATCTTGATGTAATCAAAACTGTAATACCTAGAGCATTTCCTTTAGAAATTACATATATGAGAGGGTCTTATTGGCATCAAAATTATGGTTAGTGCTCTAAAAGACTAAAATAAGGACATATTTTCTGAGTTTTCAAATAGCGACAAAGCACTTTTAAATTATTTGTTATCTTTATGTTTTTTTATCCAGTTGACCACTTGATTAAATGTTGCACTTAGGGGAGAGGATGTGGTGTTACTTCCAGAACTGCAGACTTTGCAACTGGGGAACCAGGTTGAAGTTTCTGCTTCAGCTCGACATTCTGTGATTCTGGTCAAATCACTTAGTCTCCCCATGTCTACAACCAAAATGAATTTGTTCTTGTGTGATGTAACCAATGCTCATGTAAAGCACTCCAATACCTGACAAGTCTGCACTATATAACACTGCAAAAACACAAAATAATAAGTGTTTTGCACACTTCTGTCATTGGGCTATATTTGGGCTACATCTGGGTGATTTTGGGCTACATTTGGGCTCTTTTGTCTCCGGTGGCCATCTTGGGAGATTTATTTGTTATGAAGTTTCCTAATTTCCTCATGTACTGCAGTCTCCTCAGTAGGAAATGCTTTCAGTTTTTTACTTTGATTCCATCATGAAGGTATTCAGATATGTCACACATTTGCCATAAATTCTGAATGTTAGCACTCTAGTTGCTCATTAGATCACTGTAGTAAAACTACTGCACCATGGAAGTCTGCTCCTCGTATTAAAAGTGCATGTTTCAGTCTGCGTGTCAGAATTTTTTAATGAAATAGAAGAGGATTTGAGAAGTCACTCAAAATGTGCCCTCATTTTCTTTCTTCGGCATTAATCATAATTTCTATGGCAAAATGAACCTCCTCATTGTGTTCCTTTTTAAATTAAATGTTTTAAGTTTATTCCAATCAAGATGGCTTCAGGTGTGCCATACTTTTGTCATAATGAAGACAGTAAGCGCTCTAGTTGTTTTTAAGAACATTCTGGGACATTCTGTCATTGGGCTATACTTGGGCTACATCTGGGTGATATTTGGGCTACATTTGGGCTCTTTTGTCTCTGGTGGCCATCTTGGGAGACTTATTTGTTATGAAGTTTCCTAATTTCCTCATTTACTGCAGTCTCCTCAGTAGGAAATACTTTCAGTTTTTTACTTTGATTCCATCAAGAAGGCATTCAGATGTGTCACACATTTTCCATAAATTCAGAATGTTAGCACTCTTTTTGCTCATTAGATCACTGTAGTAAAGCTACTGCTCACCAGGGAAAACTGCTGCTGGTATTGAAAGTGCATGTTTCAGTCTGCATGTCAGAATTTTTTAATGAAATAGAAGAGGATTTGAGAAGTCACTCAAAATGTGCCCTAATTTTTCTTTCTGCAGCACTAATCATACTTTTTATGGAAAAATGAACCCCCTCATTTTGTTCCTTTTTAAATTAAATGTTTTAAGAGTTACCACTTTAATCCAAGCAAGATGGCTTCAGGTGTGCCATACGTTTGTCATAAGTAGGACTGTTAGCGCTCTAGTAGTTCTTTGGAACACTCTGGGAAGCTGCAGTAGAACACAAAGGAATCAACTGACAGTCTCTGCCCTTGTTGGATGTACATGTTTTACTGAGAATGTCAGACTTCATTCTCACATGACTGAGAAAGATAATGTGAATTTACAGAAAATAAGCTCTCAGTTTAGCCTATAGATCACCTTCCAAACCTCTGTGGTAAAAGCATGAGAAAATATTTTTCTCTCAATCATGATATCCCAGCAGAAGGCTTTTTCACATGGTGAAATCACCTTAGAACATACCACAATTCCTAAAATGAGTATGGTACCATCAACAAATGATTTATAATGTAACTAAAGTCTTAAAACCTTCTATTAACTGCAATGCTTTTTAATGAGGTGCTATCATGTATATTGGTCCCAAGATGGCTGCCAACACTTCTTGGATGAAGTGCTGACAGCCAATCAGATCTCAGGATGAGATGTGTGGTTAGGCTCCGCCCACATATATATGCGCTTTTAAATGCTATTTTCTCAGGAAATACTGAACAGATTTACACCAGACCTGCAAAAGGCACTTCCTTGACCTTATGGCTACCTCTCTGCCAAATTTCAAGTAATTCTGTTCAGCCGTTCGGGCTGTAGCTGTGTCTAAAGGTCCTATGGAAAAATGCATGGGAAAAACGCGTTTTGGGACCCCCCTTTTTTCTCGGCCCCTGCTTGACGAATCCCCCCGAGACTTTCAGGGTAGGAGCGGAGCGTAGCGCCCCACCTATTTTGAAAAATTCGCGAGGATT